>NW_022872905.1:0-187534 GCF_900324485.2 Mastacembelus armatus | reverse complement strand
GTGCACATAACATGTTATGCATGATCCTATATCGAGAGTTTTTTCTGTATTTGTTTTGCATAAGACGGTTCATTACTTGTTTTTGGTGTGATCTAAATATAGGGTCATTTGCATACCGCTTAGTAACATAAGCCTTTTGTCTGAGCCTGAACTCAGAATCTTGAGAGTAGCGACGGTTTATGTAAAACCTCTGCCTCTGTTTAAACTCAGAATCTTCAGAGTAGCGACGGTTTATGTAAAACCTCCGGCTCTGTTTAAACTCAGAATCTTGAGAGTAGCGACGGTTCATGTAAAACCTCTGCCTCTGTTTAAACTCAGAATCTTGTCTGTAGCGAGTGACTGTATTTGATTTTTTATGTTCTTTGTATAATTTATCTGTAGCATACTTTTCCCCCTCTTTCATATTTTTATCATGTGCAACTTTTGGTTTTTCCATCCCAGTTCTCCTTTTAAACTTTCTACTTTTCTCTTTACTAAGCTTAGACAACTCTAGCATAGGGTGGATACATTGCGGTATATCTGATGAAGGTTGTTCAACAATACCATTGCTGGTGTCTTTATTAAGCACTGATTTATTTGCGTCAGATGCAATATGAACAGTGTGTGTCATTAACTGTGTAACTGAGCAGGATGACACTGACGTCTCCATTTCAGCCAGTGGATTAGACATAGTGTAAAGGGCCTGAGATCACTTAAATCTGTGAACAGAAGCATGACAGCTGTGCCACCACCATTTGGTCCAAAGGGTAGCCCATCAGGTCCTCTAGGGTGTGGGTCAAAAAAGCCATACCTTCCTTGCTGGTCTCGGAAAACAGCGATGCACAAGGAACTCATTATCAACAATGTATAGTTCACCCCTGATGACAAACACTGAAGTCTGTTTGCAAGGGTCAGGTTGTCATCTACACCAGTAGAAGCTGTAAATCTGCCATAAATGGACTCACACTTTGTCATTATGTGCTGCTCTCTGTAGCCAAAAAGAATCTCAGGAATTTCATCTGTATTTAAGTATCTGTGAACTTTTCGCCCATCAGCTTCTAACTGACCCAGAGTAAGAGTATACATTGCATGGCCTCTATCTAAAACAAGATCAAGATCTGCACCCTGAAGGTGTCCCAACTCATGTAAAAAAGCTAGAAATGTCACAGAGTTACAGGTGCATTGGCTGTTGTTTGAATCACCATACTGATAATGCCTCTGACTGCGTGATGCTAACACATATGTAACTTTAGCATTGGAAGGCTCAGGAAAGCTTACCTCTGTGCTGCTATGAGGAGGACAACTCACTGTCAGTTCAGCTGCTGTTGAGTGTTGAAACTCACCAAACTTCTGCCAGCGCCTTTTTGCAGATTGAGACTTCTTTCCTTTCCTTGGCATGGTTACAAGGATTTCAACTGGGATTTCTCAGATATCAGACTTTATATATGCAGTATTATGCTTAGTATTTAGGGCTGTTTAGTGGTTTCCCACAGAGCCAGCGAACTCAGAAAAGGGCTGTTTAGCAGTTTCCCACAGAGCCAGCAAACTCAGAAAAGGCTTGTTCAGGCTTAGTAAGTAGATGGATCAACAAAATCAGTTTGGGCTGTTTAGTGGTTTCTCACAGAGCCAGCGAACTCAGAATGGGGCTGTTTAGTGGTTTCCCACAGAGCCAGCGAACTCGAAAGCGTGAAATAAAGGAAGGAGAAAGAAGGAAGAGACAACAGGTAGAGCAGGACAGAGGAAAGCAGGTTTGGGGTTGGGATGGGACAAGCACTTGCTTCTCGAAGATCACGCTTCCTTGCAGAATATAACAAACAAAAAAACATTGATTTCAGAAAAATAATTACTGAAGATTAGTGAATTTGTCAGAATGTTAGAACAAATGCCATGTTTGTAATATGCTTTGTACTGAAGTTTAATTTTACTCTATATAAAGAACAAAATTGTCAATTTTAGAGAATAGGCATTTTCCTTTACTCACCAGGTCGTCTTCCCTTTGCCTAGAAAAGGAACACGTGAAAGCTTTTTTTCTTTCTAGCATGCAAAAGACCAGCAGGGGTGGTCATATTGTTTTGGCTAGTCAGTGTATACTGTGTATACTGCAAAGGAATGACTGGATGTATTCAGTCAGTAAGGTGTCCATGAAGACTGCCCACATGTCTGTGTTCATGCTTACAGAGATGTCCATTTGCTTCAGCAATGACCTGTGTGTAACTGATTCAGAGTACCAGGAGTCCACCTGGTGGTCTAGATCGATGTCTAGACGATGCAATTTCTGAAGAAATTGCGTTGGGATTGCCGATCGCCGCGTAAAGCTCGAGGCAAACCGCGTCGCCGAAGCACGTTTTGAATCGACCGATTGCGATAATCGAGAAATACCGACTGTAGTGAGGGTGCTTTTATTTTGAGAAAATGCTATAAACAGGCTTTTATTTCGAAAGGACAAAGAGCTGCATGATACTCATGGGAACTCACAACAGAATCTGGACTTTATTTTGAATATTCCTCATACTTTACAAAAATGTGATATATTCCTATAAATAACTGTAGACTTTTATTGTGAAAGTCTCACCATGTCAGAAACCATGGCTGACAAAGAAAATGGCCTCACTTGGTACCTGAAGCTGTATGCCAATAGGTAACGTCCATTTTAATATTGAGTTGCTGTTTCAGGGCTTTTTTATTGAGAAAATGCTATTTCGGGGCTTTTATTTTGAAAGGACAAAGTGCTGCAGGAGACTCTTGGAACCTTGTACAAGAATCTGGACTTTATTTTGAATATTCCTTACTATTTACAAAATTGTAATACCTTACTATAAATAACTGTGGACTTTTATTGTGAAAGTCTCACCATGTCAGAAACCATGGCTGACAAAGAAAATGGCCTCACTTGGAACCTGAAGCTGTATGCCAATAGGTAACGTCCATTTTAATATTGAGTTGCTGTTTCAGGGCTTTTTTATTGAGAAAATGCTATTTCGGGGCTTTTATTTTGAAAGGACAAAGTGCTGCAGGAGACTCTTGGCGACTTTGTTCAAGAATCTAGACTTTATTTTGAATATTCCATACTATTTACAAAAATGTAATAACTTACTATAAATAACTGTAGACTTTTATTGTGAAAGTCTCACCATGTCAGAAACCATGGCTGACATGGCAAATGGCCTCACTTGGTACCTGAAGCTGTATGCCAATAGGTAACGTCCATTTTAATATTGAGTTGCTGTTTCAGGGCTATTCTGTTGAGAAAATGCTATTTCGGGGCTTTTATTTTGAAAGGACAAGGTGCTGGAAGAGACTCTTGGGATCTTGTACAAGAACCTAAACTTTATTTTGAATATTCCTTATAATTTACAAAAATGTAATATCTACGTATTAATGACTAGACTTGTATTGTACACTTGAGCTGTTGCTATGGTGACCTAAACGCAGAGTGGGGGTGGGGGGTGGGTACTGGGTGGTCACCAAGTGTAACAGCAGTGGACATTTGGCAGCCCGTCATTCTTAATTACCAACCACAGACAGCTGATATGCTGCTATTGCCTTGTATGCTGTTGCTATGGTGACCTATGCCCAGAGTGGGGGTGAGGGTCGGGAGTGGCAGGGGGGTGGTACTGAGTGGTCACCAAGTGTAACAGCAGTGGACATTTGGCAGCCTTTCATTCTTAATTACCAACCACAGACAGATGCTATGCTGCTATTGCATTGTATGTATTTGCTATGGTCACCTATGCCCAGAGTGGGGGTGAGGGTGAGGGTGGGGGGGTGGTATTGAGTTGTCCCCATGTGTAACAGCATGTGACATTATGCAGCCAGTCATTCTTAATTACCAAACATAGACAGCTGCTATGCTGCTATTGTCTTGTATGCTGTTGCTATGGTGACCTATGCCCAGAGTGGGGGTGAGGGTTGGGGGGTGGGGGGTGGTACTGAGTGGTCACCAAGTGTAACAGCAGTGGACATTTGGCAGCCCGTCATTCTTAATTACCAACCACAGACAGCTTGCTATGCTTCAATTGCTTTGTGTTGATCCGTTGCTATGGTGACCTATGCACAGAGTGGGGGTGAGGAGGTGAGGGTGGGGAGTGGGGGGGGTGGTGGTACTGAGTGGTCACCAAGTGTAACAGCAGTGGACATTTGGCAGCCAGTCATTCTTAATTACCAACCACAGACATGCTATGCTGCTATTGCATTGTATGTATTTGCTATGGTCACCTATGCCCAGAGTGGGGGTGAGGGTGAGGGTGGGAGGGGGGTGGTATTGAGTTATCCCCATGTGTAAAAGCAGTGGACATTACACAGCCAATCATTCTTAATTACCAACCACAGACAGATGCTATGCTGCTATTGCTTTGTTTTGAGCTGTTGCTATGGTGACCTATGCCCAGAGTGGGGGTGAGGGTGAGGGGGGGGGTGTTTGAATGACGTTTCTACGTCGAACGGTGTAGGACTAGATAGCAATTTTTTTATTGTTGGGATTGCTGTGCAAAGCAGCAATCCCAAGATATGTTCTTCGTTTTTTCTCTTTATTGTTGGGATTGCTGTGCAAAGCAGCAATCCCAAGATATGTTCTTCTTTTTTTTTTCTCTTTAGTATTATTTTTATTCCGCCGTTTTTCGGTCGCTATCTAGTCCTACACCGTTCGACGTAGAAACGTCATTCAAACACCGTCGCGTGCAGCTCGATGAGGAGATGGGTGCTTCTACTTTTCTCAGCGATATCTTTCATAATTTCCGAAATATTCCAGGTTTTGTCGGAATTTTTTCTCATAGGAATGAATGGAGAGTACGTTAAAATCTCCTTTCAACTTTGTCCTCTTTCAGCTTTAACTGTGTCAGCATACTTTCAGCTAGAAACACCATTCGACCTTTAAACGGGTCAGAAGGCATTGATCTATAAGTCTTGTATACAGCTTTTTGATATCTATTACGGTTTTTCTTTAATCGCAGTTTAAGTTTTATGGTTTTTTTAGGAAATTTCTGAATTTTACATTGGTGTGTATGGGAGAGAGCTAGAGTGCGTGATGTCATCGCTAGAGTGGGAGAAGCTGTTAAGTTTAGGGAAAATTTTTCTCTCTAACTCGCCGTCACGGCCACAATTTTCACTCTTCATACACCATTTTCTCAAAAGTAGTAGAGATTTTTGTCTTCTTTCAGGCGATGCTGTTCATATTTTCATAGGACCTACGGTTTTTCCGCAACGTGGCCAAACAGGCAGAGAGTGACGGCTCAATCTCTCATTCACTCCCATTCTAAAGATCTCTACAATTTTTGGAGAGAAACACAAATGAAGGTTGTTTCTAACTCGCCACCAATCCTTCATTTTTTGGAATATCTTCACAAAAAGTGGATCGGTCTCTTTGTTGAAGCCTCCTGGCACTGTTAGTGAAAGAATTATATTGATAGCACTTATAGTTTTTCTGTAATCCTCCATTTTGTAAGGTGAAGTTTTCTCAGTTTCTCCACTCAGCGTGTGTAAAGTGCTGTCACTCCCCCTCTCACTCTGGCCTTTGATCACCATAGCAACTACTCAACACAAAGCAGCTCATTGCGCAATAGCAGCATAGCAGCTGTCTATGTTTGGTAATTAAGAATGACTGGCTGCCAAATGTCCACTGCTGTTACACTTGGTGACCACTGAGTACCACCCCCCACCCTCACCCCCACTCTGGGCATAGGTCACCATAGCAACAGCATACAAGGCAATAGCAGCATATCAGCTGTCTGTGGTTGGTAATTAAGAATGACAGGCTGCCAAATGTCCACTGCTGTTACACTTGGTGACCAATGAGTACCACCCCCCCCACCCTCACCCTCACCCCCACTCTGGGCATAGGTCACCATAGCAACAGCTCAACACAAAGCAATTGAAGCATAGCAAGCTGTCTGTGGTTGGTAATTAAGAATGACGAGCTGCCAAATGTCCACTTCTGTTACACTTGGTGACCACCCAGTACCCCCCCCCCCCCCCCCCCCCCTCTGCGTTTAGGTCACCATAGCAACAGCTCAAGTATACAATACAAGTCTAGTCATTAATACGTAGATATTACATTTTTGTAAATTATAAGGAATATTCAAAATAAAGTTTAGGTTCTTGTACAAGGTCCCAAGAGTCTCCTCCAGCACCTTGTCCTTTCAAAATAAAAGCCCCGAAATAGCATTTTCTCAACAGAATATCCCTGAAACAGCAACTCAATATTAAAATGGACGTTACCTATTGGCATACAGCTTCAGGTAACAAGTAAGGCCATTTTCCATGTCAGCCATGGTTTCTGACATGGTGAGACTTTCACAATAAAAGTCTACAGTTATTTATAGTAAGTTATTACATTTTTGTAAATAGTAAGGAATATTCAAATTAAAGCCTAGATTCTTGAACAAGGTCGCCAAGAGTCTCCTGCAGCACTTTGTCCTTTCAAAATAAAAGCCCCGAAAAAGCATTTTCTCAATAGAAAAGCCCTGAAACAGCAACTCAATATTAAAATGGAAGTTACCTATTGGCATACAGCTTCAGGTACCAAGTGAGGCCATTTTCCATGTCAGCCATGGTTTCTGACATGGTGAGACTTTCACAATAAAAGTCTACAGTTATTTATAATAAGTTATTACATTTTTGTAAATAGTAAGGAATATTCAAAATAAAGTCCAGATTCTTGTACAAGGTCCCAAGAGTCTCCTGCAGCACCTTGTCCTTTCAAAATAAAAGCCCCGAAAAAGCATTTTCTCAATAGAAAAGCCCTGAAACAGCAACTCAATATTAAAATGGACGTTACCTATTGGCATACAGCTTCAGGTACCAAGTGAGGCCATTTTCCATGTCAGCCATGGTTTCTGACATGGTGAGACTTTCACAATAAAAGTCTACATTTATTTATAGTAAGATATTACAATTTTGTAAATTGTAAGGAATATTCAAAATAAAGTTCAGATTCTTGTACAAGGTCTCAAGAGTCTCCTGCAGCACTTTGTCCTTTCAAAATAAAAGCCCCGAAATAGCATTTTCTCAATAAAAAAGCCCTGAAACAGCAACTCAACATTAAAACGGACGTTACCTATTGGCATACAGATTCAGGTACCAAATTAGGCCATTTTCTTTGTCAGCCATGGTTTCTGACATGGTGAGACTTTCACAATAAAAGTCTACAGTTATTTATAGTAAGTTATTACATTTTTGTAAATAGTAAGGAATATTGAAAATAAAGTCCAGATTCTTGTACAAGGTCCCAAGAGTCTCCTGCAGCACTTTGTCCTTTCAAAATAAAGCCTGTTTATAGCATTTTCTCAAAATAAAAGCACCCTCACTACAGTCGGTATTTCTCGATTATCGCAATCGGTCGATTCAAAACGTGCTTCGGCGACGCGGTCTGCCTCGAGCTTTTCGCGGCGATCAGCAATCCCAACGCAATTTCTTCAGAAATTGCATCGTCTAGTTATTGTTGGGATTGCTGTGCAAAGCAGCAATCCCAAGATATGTTCTTCGTTTTTTCTCTTTATTGTTGGGATTGCTGTGCAAAGCAGCAATCCCAAGATATGTTCTTCGTTTTTTCTCTTTATTATTTTTTTTCTTTTTCTTTTTATTCCGCCGTTTTTCGGTCGCTATCTAGTCCTACACCGTTCGACGTAGAAACGTCATTCAAACACCGTCGCGTGCAGCTCGATGAGGAGATGGGTGCTTCTACTTTTTTCAGCGATATCTTTCATAATTTCCGAAATATTCCAGGTTTTGTCGGAATTTTTTCCCATAGGAATGAATGGAGAGGACGTTAAAATCTCCTTTCAACTTTGTCCTCTTTGAGCCTTAACTGTGTCAGCATACTTTCAGCTAGAAACACCATTCGACCTTTAAACGGGTCAGAAGGCATTAATCTATAAGTCTTGTATACAGCTTTTTGATATCTATTACGGTTTTTTCTTCAATCGCAGTTTAAGTTTTATGGTTTTTTTTAGGAAATTTCTGAATTTTACATTGGTGTGTATGGCAGAGGGCTAGAGTGCGTGATGTCATCGCTAGAGTGGGAGAAGCTGTTAAGTTTAGGGAAAATTTTTCTCTCTAACTCACCGTCACGGCCACAATTTTGACTCTTCATACACCATTTTCTCAAAAGTAGTAGAGATTTTTTGTCCTCTTTCAGGCAATGCTTTTCTTATTTTCATAGGACCTACGGTTTTTCCACAAGGTGGCCTAACAGACAGAGAGTGACTGCTCAATCTCTCATTCACTCCCATTCTAAAGATCTCTACAATTTTTGGAGAGAAACACAAATGAAGGCTGTTTCTAACTCGCCACCAATCCTTCATTTTTGGAATATCTTCACAAAAAGTGGATCGGTCTCTTTGTTGAAGCCTCCTGGCACTGTTAGTGAAAGAATTATATTGATAGCACTTATAGTCTTTCTGTAATCCTCCATTTTGTAAGGTGAAGTTTTCTCAGTTTCTCCACTCAGCGTGTGTAAAGTGCTGTGTCACTCCCCCTCTCACTCTGGGCCTTTGATCACCATAGCAACTACTCAACACAAAGCAGCTCATTGCGCAATAGCAGCATAGCAGCTGTCTATGTTTGGTAATTAAGAATGACAGGCTGCCAAATGTCCACTGCTGTTACACTTGGTGACCACTGAGTACCACCCCCCCCACCCTCACCCTCACCCCCCACTCTGGGCATAGGTCACCATAGCAACAGCTCAAAACAAAGCATAGCAGCATAGCATCTGTCTGTGGTTGGTAATTAAGAATGACTGGCTGTATAATGTCCACTGCTTTTACACATGGGGATAACTCAATACCACCCCCCCCCCCACCCTCACCCTCACCCCCCACTCTGGGCATAGGTGACCATAGCAAATACATACAATGCAATAGCAGCATAGCATCTGTCTGTGGTTGGTAATTAAGAATGACTGGCTGTATAATGTCCACTGCTTTTACACATGGGGATAACTCAATACCACACCCCCCCCACCCTCACCCTCACCCCCACTCTGGGCATAGGTGACCATAGCAAATACATACAATGCATTAGCAGCATAGCATCTGTCTGTGGTTAGTAATTAAGAATGACTGGCTGCCAAATGACAACTGCTGTTTCACTTGGTGACCACTCAGTGCCACCCCCCCCACTCCCCACCCTCACCCCCACTCTAGGCATAGGTGACCATAGCAACAGCTCAACACAAAAACAATAGCAGCTGTCTGTGGTTGGTAATTAAGAATGACTGGCTGCCTAATGCTGTTACACAAGGGCACCATTCTCAGTTATTTAGAGCATTTTACTCTGTGGCTGTTTTACATGTCAGCCATGGTGTCATCTCCCAGCAGGCCATGTTTGGACTTTCAGAAGAAAAGTCTAGTCATATATAGGAAGATATTACATTTTTGTAAATTTTAAGGAATACTCAAAATAAAGTCCAGATTCTTCTATAAGGTCCCAAGAGTCTCCTGCAGCACCTTGTCCTTTCAAAATAAAAGCCCTGAAATAGCATTTTCTCAATAGAATAGCCCTGAAACAGCAACTCAATATTAAAATGGACGTTACCTATTGGCATACAGCTTCAGGTACCAAGTGAGGCCATTTTCCATGTCAGCCATGGTTTCTGACATGGTGCGATTTTCAAAATAAAAGTCTACAGTTATTTATAGTAAGACATTACAATTTTGTGAATTGTAAGGAATATCCAAAATAAAGTCCAGATTCTTGTACAAGGTCCCAAGAGTCTCCTCCAGCACCTTGTCCTTTCAAAATAAAAGCCCCGAAATAGCATTTTCTCAACAGAATAGCCCTGAAACAGCAACTCAATATTAAAATGGACGTTACCTATTGGCATACAGCTTCAGGTACCAAGTGAGGCCATTTTCCATGTCAGCCATGGTTTCTGACATGATGAGACTTTCACAATAAAAGTCTACAGTTATTTATAGTAAGATATTACAATTTTGTAAATAGTAAGGAATATTCAAAATAAAGTCCAGATTCTTGTACAAGGTCCCAAGAGTCTCCTGCAGCACTATGTCCTTTCAAAATAAAAGCCCCGAAATAGCATTTTCTCAACAGAATAGCCCTGAAACAGCAACTCAATATTAAAATGGACGTTACCTATTGGCATACAGCTTCAGGTACCAAGTGAGGCCATTTTCCATGTCAGCCATGGTTTCTGACATGATGAGACTTTCACAATAAAAGTCTACAGTTATTTATAGTAAGATATTACATTTTTGTAAATTGTAAGGAATATTCAAAATAAAGTCTAGATTCTTGTACAAGTCTGAAGAGTCCTCTTGCAGCACTTTGCCCTTTCAAAATAAAAGCCTGTTTATAGCATTTTCTCAAAATGAAAGCACCCTCACTACAGTCGGTATTTCTCGATCATCGCAATCGGTCGATTCAAAACGTGCTTCGGCGACGCGGTCTGCCTCGAGCTTTTCGCGGCGATCGGCAATCCCAACGCAATTTCTGAAGAAATTGCATCGTCTAGTTGTTGGGATTGCTGTGCAAAGCAGCAATCCCAAGATATGTTCTTCGTTTTTTCTCTTATATTATTTTTTTTTTTCTTTTTATTCCGCCGTTTTTCGGGGTCGCTATCTAGTCCTACAACACCGTTCGACGTAGAAACGTCATTCAAACACCGTCGCGTGCAGCTCGATGAGGAGATGGGTGCTTCTACTTTTTTCAGCGATATATTTCATAATTTCCGAAATATTCCAGGTTTTGTGGGAATTTTTTCCCATAGGAAGAATGGAGAGGACGTTAAAATCCCCTTCAACTTTGTCCTCTTTGAGCCTTAACTGTGTCAGCATACTTTCAGCTAGAAACACCATTTGACCTTTAAACGGGTCAGAAGGCATTAATCTATAAGTCTTGTATACAGCTTTTTGATATCTATTACGGTTTTTCTTCAATCGCAGTTTAAAGTTTATGGTTTTTTTAGGAAATTTCTGATTTTACATTGGTGTGTATGGGAGAGGGCTAGAGTGCGTGATGTCATCGCTAGAGTGGGAGAAGCTGTTAAGTTTAGGGAAAATTTTCTCTCTAACTCGCTGTCACGGCCACAATTTTGACTCCTCATACACAATTTTCTCAAAGTAGTAGAGATTTTTGTCTTCTTTCAGGCGATGCTGTTCATATTTTTATAGGACCTACGGTTTTTCCACAAGGTGGCCTAACAGACAGAGAGTGACTGCTCAATCTCTCATTCACTCCCATTCTAAAGATCTCTACAATTTTTGGAGAGAAACACAAATGAAGGCTGTTTCTAACTCGCCACCAATCCTTCATTTTTTGGAATATCTTCACAAAAAGTGGATCGGTCCTCTTTGTTGAAGCCTCCTGGCACTGTTAGTGAAAGAATTATATTGATAGCACTTATAGTTTTTCTGTAATCCTCCACTTTGTAAGGTGAAGTTTTCTCAGTTTCTCCACTCAGCGTGTGTAAAGTGCTGTGGTCACTCCCCCTTCTCACTCTGGCCTTTGATCACCATAGCAACTACTCAACACAAAGCAGCTCATTGCGCAATAGCAGCATAGCAGCTGTCTATGTTTGGTAATTAAGAATGACTGGCTGCATAATGTCACATGCTGTTACACATGGGGACAACTCAATACCACCCCCCCCCCCACCCCCCACCCTCACCCTCACCCCCACTCTGGGCATAGGTCACCATAGCAAATACATACAATGCATTAGCAGCATAGCATCTGTCTGTGGTTGGTAATTAAGAATGACTGGCTGCCAAATACCAACTGCTGTTTCACTTGGTGACCACTCAGTACCACCCCACCCCCCCACTCCCCACCCTCACCCCCACTCTGGGCATAGGTCACCATAGCAACAGCTCAAAACAAAGCAATAGCAGCATAGCAGCTGTCTATGTTTGGTAATTAAAAATGACTGGCTGCATAATGTCACATGATGTTACACATGGGGATAACTCAATACCCCCATACCCCCCCCCCCCCACTCTGGGCATAGGTGACCATAGCAAATACATACAATGCATTAGCAGCATAGCATCTGTCTGTGGTTAGTAATTAAGAATGACTGGCTGCCAAACGTCAACTGCTGTTTTCACTTGTGACCACTCAGTACCCACCCCCCCCCCCCCCCCACTCCCCACCCTCACCCCAACCTCTAGGCATAGTCACCATAGCCACAGCTCAACACAAAACAATAGCAGCTGTCTGTGGTTGGTAATTGAGAATGACTGGCTGCCAAATGTTCCACTGCTGTTTCACATGGGGACCACTCTGTACCACCCTCCCCACCCCCCACCCTCACCCCCCACTCTGGGCATAGGTCACCATAGCAAAAGCTCAACACAAAACAATAGCAGCTGTGTGTGGTTGGTAACTAAGAATGACTGCGGCTAATGCTGTTACACAAGGGCACCATCTCAGTTATTTAGAGCATTTTACTCTGTGGCTGTTTTACATGTCAGCCATGGTGTCATCTCCCAGCAGGCCATGTTTGGACTTTCAGAAGAAAAGTCTAGTCATATATAGGAAGATATTACATTTTTGTAAATTTTAAGGAATATTCAAAATAAAGTCCAGATTTCTTGTACAAGGTCCCAAGAGTCTCCTCCAGCACCATGTCCTTTCAAAATACAAGCACCGAAATAGCCATTTTCTCTCTCAACAGAATAGCACCTGAAACAAGCAAACTCAATATAAAATGGAACGTTACTTTTTGGCAGACAGCTTTCAGGTATCAGTAAGGCCATTTTCCATGAAGCCATGGTTTCTGACATGGTGAGACGTTTCATCACAATAAAAGTCTACAGTGTATTTATAAGGAAGGTATTACATTTTTGTAAATAGTAAGGAAATTCAAATAAACTTAGGTTCTTGAACAAGGTCCCAAGAGTCTCCTCCGAACTTTTGTCCTTTCAAAATAAGGAGCCCCGAAAGTAGCAATGTTTCTCAATAGAAAACCCTGAAACAGCAAACTCAATATTAAAAGGACGTTACCACCTAGTGGCCAGACAGCTTCAGGTACAAGTAAGGCCATTTTTCCCCCATGTCACCATGGTTTCCTGACATGGTGAAGCTTTCACAATAAAAGTCTACAGTTATTTAATAGTAAGTTATGAAAATAAAGCAAAAGTACAGGCAAATGAGACGACAACATAAACAGAGCAATGACAGTGTGATTAGAAAAGCCATAGAGGTTTTTCAGTCACAAATAAAAAATGGGCCAACATATGTTTGTACCGTTTGTCATAGAGCATTGTTTTCAAATCAGGTAAAACCTTGCAATAGGACAAATTATGTTAAAAACCCAGATGTTTCTGAAACTTGCCTCACAGGGATGTACGTTCATGTTTGTAGTAACGAATGCCAAATCTCACAACAGTGCACAGCACCAAATGAGCGAAAGAGAGAATGGATATGTTATACTTGCCATGATCACCTTAAGAATGGTAATATGCCATCCATTGCCATGGCTAATAATTTAGAGCTTGCAGCTATTCCAGCTGAACTGTGTGATCTAAACATACTGGAGAGGCATCTGATTGCCAAATGTATAGCGTTTGCAAAAATTATTCCACTTCCCAAAGGTCAACAAAGAGCCATTCATGGCAATGTGGTCTGTGTCCCCTCTGAGGTGCAAGAGACAGTCAGTGCCTTACCTAGACTGAGAAGTGAGTCTCAAGTGATGAGAGTGAAGCTAAAGAGGAGATTGAGTTACAAAGGACACCAGATTTTTCAAACTGTGACTTGGACAAAACTTGTGAAAGCATTGCTTAAACTAAAAGAAATCCATCCACAGTATGAAGACGTAACAATAAGAGATGAGGCTCAGTTATGTGACCCAACACTTGATGAGGATAATGATGACAGTGATGAGGATGAAAAAAACATGGATGATTGTGATTATAACGAGGAACAATTGATGGAAATTGACAGATTTAATAATGATGGGCTTTGCAAGGCACAAAGTGTTCCTGAAAACAATAATCAAAGTATGCACCATCAGTTACATGACGACGATCAGTCGAAGGAGCAGTTGGATAACGTGCAGCAGGAAAGTGAGGAACCTAATGGTGGTATTGCTCTTGAGTCATGTCTTCAGCCACCTGATGTTTCAGAGGAGATACTAAATTTTGGCGAGGGAATCTATTCTGTAGCCCCTGCTGAAGGAAACAAACCGGTGAGCTTTTTCAAAACGCCTAAACTGGAGGCCATGGCTTTCCCTGTTCAGTTTCCCACTGGTGAGAATACACTAGACGAAAACAGACCTATTAGATTAACACCCTGCAGTTATTTCAAAACTAGGCTCTGCTGTGTCGATGATCGTTTTGCTAGAGATACAAACTACTTGTTCTTTGCTCAGTTTGTGACTGAAATACATCTGGCCACTTCCAGCATGAGAATACAGTTGCGTAAAGGTAGGCCCTTTACCAGAGATGGCCGCAAAATAAACAATGCCATGTTACAAGATAAATGTGAGGTTGAAAGACTAGTGCGTAATAAAGATGCAGTCCGATTTATGATGCCATTGAGAGGCACCCCAGCCTATTGGGAAAAAACCACTAAAGACCTCTTTGCCATGATCAGACAGTTGGGAACACCCACATTCTTTTGTACATTCTCTGCTGCTGAAATGCGTTGGAAAGAGGTTATCACAGCCATTAAGACTCAGCAAGGCGAACAAGTTAATTTTGATGAACTTGACTGGTCCTCCAAGTGTGAGATATTGCGAAGCAATCCTGTCACAACAATGCGCATGTTTGACAAACGTGTTGAGGCTCTGTTCAGAGAGTTGATCCTGTCTCCTGCACAGCCAGTTGACAAAGTGGTTGACTACTTCTACCGGTTGGAATTTCAGCACAGAGGAAGCCCACACATACATGGTCTCTTATGGGTGGAAGGTGCCCCTGTGTTTGAAGAAGACTCTGATCAGACGGTGTGTGATTTTGTGTCCAAATACATTACAGCTGAACTTCCTGATCCAAACACGGAACCGGAACTGTACAAAAAAGTCACAGAAGTTCAGATGCACAGCAAACGTCACTCCAAAACATGTGTTAAAAATCTTGGCTCTAGCTGCCGATTTGGATTTCCAAAACAACCTTCCCCAAAAACCATGATAATAAGACCCTCAGAAAATGTTGATCCAGATAGAGAGTTAACAGCAAAAACAAAGCTCAGAAACCTGAGTAGGTTGCTTCATGAATCTGAAACTGCATCTCTGAGTTTAGAGCGCATTCTTGCTATGTGTGAGCTCACTGTTGATGAATACACACAATATTTGTGTATGACAGTCTCATCCAGTGCAGTGATACTGAAGCGTGAGCCAAAAGATTGCTGGGTAAATGGATACAATCCATATCTCCTTGAAGCCTGGGATGGAAATTTTGATTTGCAGTTCATTCTCAACCCATATTCCTGCATCTTTTACATTTGTTCTTACATAAGCAAATCGGAACACGGTTTAAGTGAGTACCTTAAAACACTAATAAAAAACTCGCGTTATGAAAGTGTCAATGAAAGCGAGGAAATTAAGCTAATTATGCAGGCGTACTCCAAAAAACGAGAGGTCAGTGCCCAAGAGTGTGTGGCTCGTGCTTGTGGATTACACATGAAACAGTCTTCACGCAGTGTAGTATTTGTACAGACAGATGACAATGATGAAATGAGTTACCCCCTCTCATTACTAGAGAACAAAATACCAGACTCTGTTAAAGTGTGGATGACCAGTTTGACTGATAAGTATAAATCCAGACCTGAAACGCCAGAGTTTGAAACAATGTGTTTGGCTAATTTTGCTGCCACGTGTAGAAGTGTCTATGGAAAACAAGTTAAAGGTAAAAATGTTCTGCCACTATTGAATGGCATGGGATACGTTCAAAGGAGAACAAATGGTAAACCTGCTGTCATTAGGTATCACCGTGTTTCTCAGGAAAAATATCCAGAGGAGTTTCATGGCACATTGCTTAAGCTTTACCTTCCACATCGCTCAAAGGCTCAGCTTAAAACCTGCAACTTCCCTACTTACCGGTCCTTCCATGATTATGCTGCTGTTCACAGGTACTGAGTGGTCACCAAGTGTAACAGCAGTGGACATTTGGCAGCCAGTCATTCTTAATTACCAACATAATTAATTACTGTTATCTTGACAGTCTTAAACTGTCAGATATATTTCCATAAATAATGTGTAGCTGATAATATTTGTCCAACTGATAGCCCTACTATAAAGTGGTACGCTTGTTGAATACTGTAGGCTACTATTATGACAAGTATGACCATAGCTATATCATACCAGAGTCCAGATTCTTGATTGAGGTCCCAAGAGTCTCCTGCAGCACTTTGTCCTTTCAAAATAAAAGCCCCGAAATAGCATTTTCTCAATAGAAAAGCCCTGAAACAGCAACTCAATATTAAAACGGACTTTGGTTATTGGCATACAGCTTCAGGCACCAGGTGAGGCCATTTTCTTTGTCAGCCATGGTTTTTGACATGGTCAGACTTTCACAAAAAAAGTCTACAGTTATTTATAGGAGGATATCACATTTTTGTAAAGTATGAGGAATATTCAAAATACAGTCCAGATTCTTTTGTGAGTTCCCATGAGTCTCCTGCAGCTCTTTGTCCTTTCAGAATAAAAGCCTTTTTATAGCATTTTCTCACAATAAAAATACCCTCACTACAGTTCGTATTTCTCGATTATCGCAATCGGTCGATTCAAAACGTGCTTCGGCGGCGCGGTCTGCCTCGAGCTTTTCGCGGCGATCAGCAATCCCAACGCAATTTCTTCAGAAATTGCATCGTCTAGTATTTTATTGTAATGTTCAATTTTACAGAAAATTACCAGCAGCTGTGGTTGCCAGAATTTCACTGCAAAAAATACGGTAAAATACAAAAGGCATTACAGTTGTTTGCCACAGATTTTACAAAAATCAATCAGGTTATTGGAATTGTTAAATGAACTAATAAATACTGTCTATAGTTAATCAAGGCACAAACCATAATTATTAGACTGTAAAGAAACAGATTCTGCACACAGGCACTGTGTTAAAACAGTCTGAGCTGATCCAATAACTTGACCAGTATACTCACAAAGACGTGTTGATCTTGGAAATAAAATGTGTCCATATAAATTCAGGATAATCAGTGATGACATAAACATCAATCAGGGCCGCTTGTCTGGTTGAACAACAGTAATGAGTCCACACTTGACGGAAGACATGGGACTGAGTCAGTTTGAGAAACTGGAAATGTACTGTGTGAAGACTTGAATGTTGTCACTATTTCAATGTGGATTGGCATGATCTATCTGCTGAAAACAGACATAAAGACAAGTTAGTTCATAAGCAATATGCTTAAACAGAGATAAACTCAGTCTTCTTTTGTCAAATTGATTATTAATGAACTACAGTGCCCTCCACTAATATTGGCACCCTAGGTAAATATGAGCAAAGATGGCTATGAAAATAAATCTGCTTTATCTTTTTTGATCTTACATTCAAAAATTTCACAAAATGCTAACCTTTCATTGAAGTAAAACAATTAAAAGTGGGGGGAAACTTACGTTATGAAATAAATGTTTTTCTCCAAAGCATGGTAGCCACAATTATTGGCACCTTTAGAAAATATAATGAGTAAAATACCTCTGAAGTATATTCCCATTCATATTTGTATTTATTTAGCACACTAGAATAACTAGGAGTATGATATTGTCCAGCCATGACTTCTTGTTTCACAGAATTATAAATATGAGGAGCACAAATGCCAAATTCCCTTAATCATCCATCACAAGGAATAAACCCAAATAATATAGTTCTGATGTGCAGAACAAGATTGCTGATTGCACAAAATAGAAAGTGGCTGTAAGAAAAGAGCTACAGTATTGAAAATCACAATTTCTATCATTGGGACAATAATTAAGAATTCCAATCAACTAAAGATGTTACAAATCTGACTGGAAAAGGATGTGTGTCTATATCGTCCTAATGCATGGTGAAGAGAAGGGTTTAAGTGTCCAAAGACTTTCCAAGGATCACAGCAGGAGAATTGCAAAGATTAGTTGAGTCTTGGGGTCAAAACACTTAAAAAAAAAATTCAAACAGCCCCTACATCACCACATGTTGTTCAGGAGGGTTTTAAGAAAAATCCTCCTTGCTCATCCAAAAACAAACTCCAGCATATTCAGTTGTCAGACACAACACGAATTTCAAATAGGACTGTCTTCTGTGGTCAGATGAAACTAAAAGATGAAGCTTTCTGGCAGCAAACCCACCAGATGGGTTTGGTACAAAAAGTACCCCATGCCCACGGTTAAATATACTGCTGAATCTTTAATTTTGTGGGTTTATTTTACTGCCAGAGGTCCTGGACATCTTGTTCAGATACATGGCATCATGGATTCTAGCAAATACCAACAGATAAAAAATCTAAATCTCACTGCATCTGTTAGAAGTTCTATAATGAGCTGTGGTTGGATCTTCCATCAGGACAATGATCCAAATCAAACATCAAAATCAAAAATGTGTCACTGAGCATAAAATAAAGCTTCTGCCATGGCCATCCCAGTTGCCTGACCTGAATGCTATAGAAAATGCGTGAGGTGAACTGAAGAGAAGAAGCACTAGCATGGAGCTGGGAAACTGAAGAATCTGAAGAGTTTCTGTATGAAGGAATGGTCTCTGATCTCGTCAGGTGTTCTCCAAACTCTTCAGGCATTAAAGGAGAAAACTCAGAGCTGTTATCTTGAATAAAGGACGTTGCAATAATTGGGTGTCAATAATTGTGGTCAACATGAACTAGAGAAAAACATTTTATTTCATAATTCAATTCAATTCAATTCAATTAAATTTTATTTGTATAGCGCCAAATCACAATACAAATCATCTCAAGGCACTTTACAAAAACTAAAACTAAAAACCCAACAATTCCCTTATGAGCAAGCACTTGGCGACAGTGGAGAGGAAAAAACTCCCTTTAACGGAAGAAAAAACCTCCAGCAGAACCGGGCTCAGTTTGGGTGGCCATCTGCCTCGATAATGAGATTTTCCCCACTTTCCATTGTTTTACTTCAATGATAGGTTAGAATTTCGTGAATTTTTTAAATGAAATATTAAAAGGATAAACAATGCACAGCCACCTTTGCTCATTATTACCAAGGGTGCCAATATTAGTGGAGGGCACTGTACAAACAAGCAAGCAACACTCTGCACAATGTAGTCTACTTTGATAATCAATACGAGTATCAGGGCAAAAGACTGAAATACACACATCTACACCTATTGTAGCTGAAAAAATAAAGCACTGTTTATTTCATTTGTGTATTTGTACTGTGTATCTTTGATCTTTTTAATAGTAAAAATAAAAATGATGAAATAAAGATTTTTTTTATCATCCACTAACAGTTTGAACTGAGTGCTGTGTTTGAATCTACCTAGCATTTGTTACACTGAACTATACCACTACTTACCATTAATTGTCCTTGAGACTGCTGTCTTATTGGGTCCAGACTTGACTGAAGAGAGGTGGGACAGAGTCTCTTGCTCACAGGATACAATGTTCAGAAAACTGGAACTTTGAGCTGGTGCTGACATGATCCTCTTTGCAAAAAGGAAATAAGAAACAAAAAAAAAACAAGAGATAACATTAATAGTTAAGTGATATAACAAATTTTATAGCATTTACACATTAGCTACAGTAAGTGCTTCACTTAGAAATATTAAGCAAGTTGTGTTATTTCCAACTAAAAAAGTAATCATCGTCAACATTATGTAAACAATGTTCATGAATATATAATACATTTTCCTCAAGATCTTTTACATGCATGCATACAGGCCTCACTAAGATGACAGAATGTGGTGAACGTGTGGTAATATTAATCTGTAAATGGCAAGCAAGTTTAGTAATAAAAGTTTTGAAAGATTTGCATAAACAATATTTTATACATCAGTTGAGATCAAGCATTAGGACCTCTGTTTTGAAATTAAAAACTGACCAATGCACTGCTATAGAATGAAAGATTATAAAAACATTTATGTTGTAATAAAATACTCTTTAGAAAAAAGAGATTTTAGTTCCACAACTTTATCATATCAGTGACAACAGAGTAAAGTTATTTGAGCAGCTGACCAAAAGCTAACATGTATGATCTGACAAATATTGATGCAGGGCAGTTACTTTAAAAGCTTATGAATGAAAAGTACTCACTGAAGCTTAGCACTCTGAGACTTGGCCATCCCACATTTCTGCAAAGTTGGAAGCACTGAAATTTCCAGCTGTCCAAGTTAAAGAAAGGGTTAAATAATTAAATAGTACTTCAAAAGTTTTTGGTAAGAAAGTGAAGGAATTTATGTATAATGAACAGCAAAACTTGTTATTTATTCTTAAAAAGTATCCAAATCCAAATGGATACTGTCAGGGAAAAGAGATTGAAGAGGTCCTTGTTGCGTACAACACCTGGCATAACATAACAAAAACAGGTAAAGGGAAAAATATAGTTCTAAATAAGACAACATATTTTCAAGCATATCTTTCACTCTTTTAAATGCAGTTTGCAAATTACATGTGTAGCGCCCCCTACCTTTCTGCCCTAGAATTTGTGTAAGGAGCAGCACCAGGTTCATTAACTAAATGCCTTGTGTTGTTGGATTAAGGCCCTCCTCCTTTCCTACACTGTACCCCCCTCCCCCCTTAGTGTATGTTATGTGAATAAACCGGGAAAAGAATCCCTTTTATCATATCCCTGTGCCCTACTTGGATAATATATCTACCAAAACACCCTAAGACGCAAAACAAATAGAAGAGTGATTTAACCAGTGCAATGCAAAATTTAATAAAGTGAGAGATAGAAATATTACTTTTCAATTCAACCAAATACTTAGACCCTTTGAATTATGACTGATACGGAATCACAAATCCCCAAAGAACACACCTCCACGTTGTTGTAAACTTATCCCCAGATAACCAGATTAACAATTTACACAGCAATGGTTATCTAGAATTCACTTATGTGGAACTGAGCTAAACAGTAGTAATAGTGGGCCCACACACACACATCCCAGTACTCACACCTCCCCCCGTTGCAGGCCTGAGACGTGGCTCGGGTGCGTTGAGGCCTTGAAACGTAAAATGGCCGCTTCACTCTAACAGCTCAACAACAAAACAGTATCTGCGGTCCAAAGCGCAGAAATCCTTCCTGTCACGGAACAGTTCGTTGCCGGAGGAACACCCAACGCTCCCGGTGGCTGGGTGCGCTATCCGGATGACCGCCGTCGTTCTCTCCGTCGTTGTCCTCTCAGTCGTCGTCCTCCTCGTCGTCCTCTCCGTCGTCGTCGTCCTCGTCGTTCTGCTCCCTCTTCCCAATCTTCCAAAACGTTCCCAGGTCTACGGTATCCCACAACCGCATTCAAACCGTGGCGAATGCGGGTACCTTTCACTCCGCACCCCTCGTTTTGACGATGCAATGTCTGCCGTCTCCGTTGGAAGCGGCGTAGTCCATCGTAGCTTCGTGTTCTTCTCTACCGGGTAGCTACTGACAACCCAGATTGAGCTAACAGTCTCTCAATAGTCCCGTAAACACTTTATATCACCTTTCACCCAAAGTAATAACCTACTGGAATCACTTTTCTTTCTGTTCTCGTCAATTATTTACTCACGATCCTCTTCTATCTACCTCCCTCTCTCTCTCTGTCGGGTTCCCGCTATCTCTCCCCAAAACCCTCCTGTCACGTTACGTGATGACGCCGTGTATATGCAGCAACATAACAGTACAGACCTGCCCCCTCACCCCTGAACTAGGAATGAATGCACACAGCCCCTACCATAATAAACATACCATACCACAACATAAATGTTTTAACCCCAGGATTTTCCATAGGGTTACATTCCCCCCCTTCTAAACTATCTCATGCCCCCATGAGATTTCTCCTCTACACTGGGACTATCACTCGGGGTACTAGAGAATCGTTTAATATAGCACACTGAATACACTGAGCTAAAGGGTGACACCAAACTGTGTTGCAGGCTGCTTTCCCCAGCTCTATTCTGCCTTCCTTGCATATTACCCTCCCTTTCCCAACTAAAGATAGGGGGCGGCTCGTAGGCTGTCCTGGTCTGTCATAACTCAGTTTAACCACGAGCTTGACTTCTCTTCTGGAATGTGTATGGATCAGGTCTATTGCTTCCCATTGGGCACTCCCACTGTGACTCCCTCCCCCTCCCAGGCCTGGGTCTCCTCTTTCTGCTGGTTTTGATTCCTGCAGATCTTCCTCTGGGAGCAAAGGTACAGTATCCAAGGCAGAGGGTCCAGGTAAATCGTTTTCGCTGTAATCAATTCCCTTTTCCAAACAAGGCGGGAAAGGGACACTGCCCGGGAACTGTGGCTGTCTTTCCCCTTGGTCCGGGTAAAAGTAACCCCGCTCCTCCCCGCTTTCCGAATCACTTCCCCGATTGTAATCCATCAAGGTAACTCTTGTCTCTTCCAGTCCTTTTCCCAGTTTTCTTTTCCCAGATCTTGTTCTCGTCTCTGGAGTTACTAGGTGATCCATTGACTCAGCAGGAGCTGTCAGTCTCACCTCACCCCCTATTGGTAAGATATGATCTCGGTGTAACGTCCTTACACTTCCTATACCACTTTCAGGCTTCAAGCGGTACACTGGTAAGTTGTTCATCTTCTCCACCACCAGGTGAGGGACTGAATTCCACTTGTCACCTAGCTTATTCTTGCCCATCACCCCAAGTTTCTGATTAACACACGATCTCCGACAGATAAAGTCTGGTGTGTCACTCTTCTGTCATACATTCGCTTGTTTATTTTTTGACTCCTTTGAGCCGTTTCTGTCACTAGCTGATAGGCTCTTTGCAAATCCGCTTTCATCCTCTCCACATACTGTCGATGGTCAGTGGCTCCTTCCCTATCCGGTAAAATCCCAAAACACACGTCTACTGGCAAGCCAGCCTCTCTACCGAAAAGGAGATAGTATGGCGAGTACCCGGTTGCTTCATTTTTTGTACAGTTGTATGCGTGTACTAAGCGATTGATATGTTGACTCCATCGGTTCTTCTCTGCAGGGTTAACCCTCTGGGGTCGACGCACGCGCCGGCGCGTTTTGACGCATCTTTTTCTGATAAGGCCGAAACAAACTGAAATTACTCCGTCAATTCTGATCGTACAGATAAAAGAAGTATATCATTCAAATCTGTAAAGGGTCTAGTTTTAGTGGTATACCATCATAATAACAACAAAACGTTGTGCTTTTTTTAAATAAAGAAAGCCGACAGGGTGCGCTCTCGGACTTTTCTGTCTCTGCCATTTCTCTTCACAGACGCGTAAATAAAACAACCAGAATCTCAGCGAATACTTGGCTCATAAAAATAAGAATTATATGGCTAGAAAGCTTGAAATGTTTTCTTTTGAGTGAAACAATTCAAGTCAAAAACAAATCATCACTTTTTATTTAATCCGTATGAACGTAAGGAGAAGTCCGTTTTTTCCTGTCTCACCTCATTACAGGTAATGCGGTCCCGCCTTGTACACTGTCCACTGTTCACATGTAAATAATCTCAGGTGAACCAGGTAAATATGTGCACGCCCCCGAGAAATGACACAAAATATCAAACTTCATCATAGAATTTACTCACTTTTTCGGCGCGTTTGGATGATGGCGCGTTACGCACGTGAAGCGGCGCTCCTTACATTCCACACAGAGACAAATAGTTTAGCTTGTCCTCAGAGTAAAAACACTGATTTTAACTCAAATGAGGATCGTTTGCTCCTCATTGTGTTGTATTGTACAGCACTAATCCGTCCCATCTACATTGACTGAAAGGCTCATTATGCGCGCCTTTGTCTGGACGTTCAGTGCGTCTTTTGTGTTCTCAGGTAAATCACATGGCTATTCATCCTCAGACACACCCTCTTGCATATGGCCTTTCTGGACAAAAAGTGTCTTAGAAAATTTAAATCAGTGTATTGTTTACTGTGAATGTGTGAACAAGATGACATTCACAGCACTCTGAAGTAAACACTTTAGCCTACAACATGCTGGTCTCCAAAGTCTTGTGAACCAATGTTCTGTTTGTGTTTTATGGTCTTATTTCAGTGAGTAAAAAATTGTAGTTTTTCACTAGCCATGCATAAACACTTTTTTCTCAAAAACACAATAATGTATAAACTTGAAGCTCACATATTATTGTAGCCAATTTTGTGCTGATTACAGTGTTATTAGACTTTAGACATTAATATGTTTAAAAAACACTGAAAAAAGCACAAATGTCAGGACATGTCAAAATTTGTCCAGGCCCCAAAAACCCCCTCAGACCCCAGAGGGTTAAGGGTTCCAAGCATGGAAAGTAGCGTCCGATTAAACCTCTCAGGCTGAGGGTCTCCTTGAGGATGGTATGGGGACGTTCTGGATTTCCGGATGCCCAGCATTTTCAACAATTCCTTTATGAGCCCACTCTCGAAATCGCGCCCTTGATCTGAATGGATACGAGAGGGTAGACCATAATGAAGGAAAAACTTGTCACAGAGCGTCTTGGCCACCGTCAGAGCTTTCTGATCTTTGCAGGGGAATGCTTGGGCATAACGGGTGAAATGGTCTGTTATCACCAGAACATTATTAATGCCTCGGGAATCCGGCTCGAGTGATAGAAAATCTATACACACAAGGTCGAAGGGCCCGTTGCTGGTGATGTGATTTAATGGAGCGACCTTCTTGGGCAGAGTCTTTCGTGCAATGCAACGGCCACAATTCTGGACATACTGTGCGACATGTTTGGACATCCTGGGCCAGTAGAAACGATCTGTCAGGAGTTCGCTTGTTCTCTCCACTCCCAGATGTCCTGAGTCATCATGCAGGGAACGCAGTACTTGAGTCGAGTACCTCTCAGGAAGGACCAGCTGCCACTTTTCTCTTCCAGAGTGACTCTGGGTAACTCGATACAGCACTTGATCTCGAATTCTCAGCTTAGATCCCTGTCGTCGCAGCAAAGCAATGGAATCATTGGAACTCTTTCGGGGAATAACCATTCTTCCAGACTCTACCTCTCGCTTGATTTCACCGATGACGGGATCCTCTTCCTGGGCTGTCTTTAACTCGGAAATAGTCAGCTGTTCCTTTGGGCTTAGATTCATTGTGGTGGGATAGGCATAGGCTTCAGGAATACTCTGAGGGGAAAGACCTAGTGAATCGGCCAGTCTGGAGGTCTCTGCACCCTCTGAAACAGCAGCTAGCTGACAGATCGCTCTAGCCGTTGTGTCGGTTATTTCCTTCCATTCACAGCACTTAGATGGCGCCCAGGGATAACGAGACAGGGTGTCTGCATCGATGTTATGCCGTCCCGGTTTGTACTTTATACTAAAGTTGTAGGTAGCCAAGGCAGCTAACCACCGATGACCTGTGGCATTCAATTTGGCGCTTGACAACACATAGGTGAGGGGATTGTTATCAGTCATTACCGTGAACTGGGCCCCATATAGGTAATCGTGGAACTTATCCACCACCGCCCACTTCAGCGTCAAAAACTCCATCTGATGAACTGGATATCGTCTCTCCGAGTCACTCAGTCTCCTACTGGCAAATGCTACAGGCCTGACTCCTTCCGGATGTTCCTGATTTAGGACAGCACCCAGTCCATTTAGACTTGCATCCACGTGTAGTATATATGGCTTGGTAGAGTCAGCAAACGCAAGCACAGGTGCATGCGTGAGACAATGAATGATTCTGTTGAAAGCGGTGGTGCAGGCGTCGCCCCAACGCTCTCCGAAAGGGTCAGTTTCTCTGAAATATTGCTGGCCATCTACAAGTTTCTTAGTTCTTCCCGATGTTGGAGGGTATCCTCGGGTAAGTTCCGTCAAAGGCCTCACTATGGCAGAGTAATCCTTTAAGAACCGCCGATAAAATCCACAGAACCCAAGGAAGGACCTCAGAGATTTAGATCGGTTGGCCTTTTCCAGCGCATTACAGCTTCAACTTTTTCTGGATCAGTTGACACTCCAGCTGCTGACACTATGTGTCCCACATAGCGCACTTTAGGCTGACAGAACTGGCACTTGTCAATCGACACTTTGAGACCACACTCTTTCAGCCGATCTAATACTTTCAACAATCTCTCTTCATGTTCTTCCAGAGTGCGTCCGAACACAATGATGTCGTCTAGGTACACTATCACCTGTAGGAGATGCATATCCCCCACCGCTTTCTCCATCAGCCGTTGGAATGTGGCTGGAGCTCCAGTAATACCTTGAGGCATGCGCTCAAATTGGAAGAAACCCAAAGGGCAGATGAAAGCTGTTTTCTCTTTATCTTCCTCCGCCATAGCTATTTGGTAATATCCACTGCGCAGGTCCAACACAGAAAACCACCTGCTGCCAGCCAAACAGTCCAAGGCATCATCAATCCTAGGCGTAGTATACTGGTCTGGGATAGTCCGTGCATTAAGAGTCCAGTAATCAATACACATTCGTATGGCCCCACTCTTTTTCCGGGCAATCACTATGATAGATGCATAAGGACTCCTTGACTCCTTTATTATTCCAGCTGCCAGCAGGTCTTTGATGTGACGCCTCACATCATCAATGTCCGCAGGGGCTATTCGTCTGGAGCGCTCCCGGAAGGGTTTGTTATCTTGCAGCCGAATATGATGTTCTACGTCTTGGGCTAATCCCACGTCCCACTCATGTCTGGAGAACACATCCCCCCTGGCCGACAGCTTCTGTCTCAGCCTCTTTTCCCAAACTTCAGGGAGTGAGAATTCACCAAAATCAAATAGCTGTGGATCAATTTGAGTTGAGCCTCGAACTCCGGAGGTGGTAGTGAGGGTGTCAGTGGGATACACATTGGCAACTACTGTTCCAGCTGGAATGGAGATATCTCGGCCGGTTACATTGTGCACCAATATTTTCACACTCATACTTTCCCCAGCCGCAGAACTGTGACTGAAGGTGACTGAAGGTCCACATTTAACATGTCTCTCTCCACTCATGATCCGAGAGATCTGCAATGAGTGTAAGGACTCTTGGATTCACTGGTAGCTGTTTCTTGTTTTTCTTAGTCTCCACTTTTGTGCCCTTCTCGGGCTTGATGTTGAAGAAACTCCTTAAACACAAGAATTCAAAATTAACTTCTAGATTTGTTCTAAAAGAAAGAAGAAAAAAAAATCTTTACCTCTGAATAAACTCAAGTGTGGAGCCCAGATCCACAGGATAGTGGATATTGAAGCAGTAGTAGCTTGCAAACATCATGCAGACAGCAGAGATGAAGGTGGGGATGTGGTCATTCACAATTTTTTGGTCAACACTCAACACAAATTGCTTTGCAGCATAACATGATTTTCCTGCAAGAAGACACAGTTAGAAAATAACTGCACAACAGTCAATACATACACATGTATTATTTCCTTACATAAGCGCAGGTTCCTTCAGCAAAAAAGATCACCTTACCGCATACAATGATGCATGGTGTCACAGGCAAGTTTTCCACTTGTACTTCTTTTCCCATACAAGTTTCTTCAACATAACAGAACAATTTCTCCTCTTTTTCATTAAAATAGGAGAGGATGAGGAGCACCAAATCCTTTACATCTTCTGAGCAGCCCTCCAACTGTCCTCTCAGAATTTTCAGCTTTGTTACAGCTTGCAAAACTTGTTTGCTCTTGTCTGCACAAACGCTTTTCATGAAGTCCAAAACACGTTTTCCTTTTTTTTCAACATTACTGAGGAAAGTCTCTTTTAGAAATACACCAGTAAGCTCATGAAAGTGAACTGTCATGCCAATCTCCTTAAACAAAAAAGGCCACTCTTCCATGAGGGATTGCAGATCTGTTCCACTCTTTACTGCTTTACGCTGGGAGAAGTAGGTGCACTTCATAAGAGGTTTTACTTCCTCTGTACTGAAGGTTGCCTGTTCACTGAGCACCTTCATTTTGTCTTTTTTCTCCTGTTGGCTTTCCAGTGTCTCGCTCACTGGCATAAATTTCATGTCCCAAATTATGCAGCTATATGTGTCCTAAACAGCTGCCCTTTGTTCAGCTGTGATTTCATCTGTATCAAACTCATCTGACCCCCGTCTGCGCTTCAATATCCTTGGTACTGAAGACCGCTTTACATTTTCAATTCGGGCTTGCAGCTGTTTGACCAGTGAATGATATCCTGTTCCTACCACATCACCTTCTATAACATCTTGCAGTGACCGTGGATACTTCGCTACCATTTTCTTTGCAACCTCTGTGGAGGCTTGTTTACCAGGAGAAGCACAGGCATGCATCATTTCAGAAACGACAATCTGGATCGGTTCTCTACGTAACTTTGAGCTCGGCCTTTTCCCTCTCTCCAAACACTGCATCAAGGCTTCGGGAACCTTCTCCCATGGAATCTGGAAGCAGTCAAACCAATCTGCAGTAGCAATCAGGTGTCTGGGTGAGGGTGAGGGTGTGGATGAGGAAGACAAAGAGATTGAGGAGCATGCTGAAGACACTGGAGAGGTAAATGTTGACTGACTATGGAATTCTGTTGTCTCTGCTGTAAAATAAATTAAAATTCAAATTTAAGAAAATAAATTTATTTTATCTTACGTTATACGTTAAAGTAACTTTCTGCATAATGTACTTACTGGATTGTTTCCAGGCAGCCAACAATTTTCTAGCTTGAATTGGTCTCAATACTGTGAGCAGATCAGCTTCCTGAATATACTGTAAATCCTCAGTGGTTCCCACACCTAAAGACTGTAGTGTCTTCAATACAATATTTAGAATAGAGGTTGGGAGGTCTGGTAACACAGTAATGGCACTGCTTATGTTGCTTGGTTCTATGTCATCCATTCTGAGTAAGAAAAAAAGGACAAAAAAAAAAAAAACAACTAACAAAATTGACAGTCCTAGACATTTATTATTGTGACAAAACACTGTGTTTGTCCATCCTTCATGTAAGCAGCCAATGGATAGAAATCAATCATGTCACAGATGTTCAGACACTGCATCCTTTCATTATCTTTCCTCACTGAGTAAACATGGTACTGAGGAAGGAATTCTGCTGTGTACATTGACACCAAAAGATAAACAGCATCATTTTTTATCAAAATGAGCACAAGTTCACCAAACTCCACTGAGTCAGTTTCCCCTGTAACAAGGAACTGTCCTTTCTTGTATGCTGTTCCTTTGTACAACATTTCTACTGTGACCTTTGTGTCAGTATCACTGAAGCCATATTGTCTGACTGCATCTTGAATTGCTTTGCTGTACAGTGCTGAGTAAAAAGGACAACCATCTTTAATTTGCAAGACAGCCTGTCCCATGGAGCCAGCTGAAAGATAAGCCTGCAACATCTGATGTCTGTTAGACAGAGTAAGACAGAGGTTTTTGAAATTCCTCAAATTCCTCACACATCTTTTGAAATAACTATGCTTACTTTCAAAGCGAATAGTTCACAATCTGATCAAGGGACCAAATTTCAGGGTCAGTGCTGGATAATGGCGTAAATAATGGTGCTTTGGTCGCAAGTTAGTTTCTGGGAATATTGATTTTCTGGAGTCTAAATATTCTTGAATAAAGACATCAAGATATGCAATCTGAGGGACAGAGATTTTCTGAGCACATACCATGTCAACAATGTCTTTCAGCTGCAGAGTCAGCTGCCACACATCATTTGCTGCATCTTTCACTTGGTCACCAATTATGAGAGGCAGTAGTCTTAAAAAATTCCAGTTCTGTATTGCATTTCCTGTGAGTTTAGCTGCTTGAGGGTTGACCTCACATGGCTTAGCAGGGGCATCAGAGGCACAGTATTTGAACTGTTTAATGTGCCTATTTAGAGTGGAGTATGTGAACCAGGCTTTTTTTTTTTAATGAAATACTTCAGATACAGTGCGACATCATAAGACAAAACACCTTCAAAGATGTCATGTCCTACACAAGATGGCAGACCTGGCTGACACACATTAAAGTATTTCAAAGAATTGAATACAGACTTGAATTTTACTCCTTCGACGTCTTGTGTATTTTCTGTCTGGATGTGATCAATTGGTGAGTTGTAATTTTCAATAGTCCTCATTGGGCCTGTATGACATGCAGAAAACAGATCAGATTCCCTGACAGACTGACATATTTTGATGATCTCATCATCTGATAAGGATGTTTCATTCTTTAGCTGTGAAGTAAGTTTACTTAAAGTATATGTCTGACCCAACTCGTGTATATTTTTAATCTCCTCAACAATGTTCTGTGTGGTTGAATCGGGCACTAAGAACTGCCCCTGCAGTTTTAAATAAAATAAGCAAACATTTTTAAGAAAAAGATCGTTGAAATCGTCTGATGTGTCCATATCACTTAAATCTGTACTTGCTTCTACAAATTCAGGGCCACAGTCATGTAACGTTAATTCAGTTAGAACAGATTGTGATGATGACTGATTAGCCGATGGGTCTCTGTACAAGTCACTGATTCTGCTTTCTGTAAAATCTCTGTGTTTCCGTGACATGTGGGAGGTAAAGGAAGATTTAACCTTAAAAACATCTGTGCATCCAATTACTGGACAACTCACCACACGTCCTTCCACAATATGGTCTTTCAAGTGTGCTATTAGAGATTTAGCATCTTCACACTGTCGATCACATAATGCCACTGCACATTTAATAGCGGAAATGTTAACAGCTGTCCCAACAGTAATGTTAACAGGCGCATTAACATGATGTTTTCTGTAAAAATGAGCCTTAAATGATGCATATGTACGGAAAGTCTGTTTGCAATCGACTGCAAAGCACTTAAATAAACAATGTGGTTCATTTCGGTGAAGTTTGCAGTGTAGTACATACCCCCTCAATGATTTGACCGACTTGCCACAGAAATTGCAACATAACATCGCGTCTACAAGACAGGTTCAATAACTACAACGACAGTTGCTCGAGAGTTTTACCTTTTTAGTTTAGAAAAGTGTTGTCGGGCTTGACTCGAAAAGGGATGTGGAGTCCCCAGAAGTCAAACAGTTGTGCTATCACGTATTGTTATTACATCATTTGATTGTAATAGTAACAGTTGGCGGTGGGCGAGCTAAAATGGCGCTGATTAAAAAAAATGACGTCGACGTTGTTAACGTTCGTTCAATGAGCGGTGCCATTCCCCCATTTTAAATTAGTGCGTTTGTGGTAGAAATTTCTTTAAGTTTGAGAGTTGCTAATTCTCAGAAAACAACCACAAGTGTGATGAATCATCTCAGGTTTAATCACGGGCCCGGAGAGGACGTCCTTGCAGAAGTCCTCTCCCGTTTGGGTTAAAAGACCAGTTTATATACATTTTGACAAGAAAGGGGTGGACTAATCTTGAACAGACTCCACATGTTTGTTCAGGTACTATCTTCAGTCTTCTTACCATCAAAGAAACAAATTGTTGGCAGTTATTTACAACCTTCTACCCTAAAACACTAAAACAATAAAACAGACAGAACCACATACCATGAAAGGGTCAAGCAAACATTCAACCCCCACATTGGTTTAAGTCAGTGACCATTTGCTCTGTCGTAAAATCCCACATTCCCCCCTTTTGACACAAAGTGTCAACACATTCAAGACAAGACATTAACAAAATGTTACATCATTAGTCAGGGTTTTTCTATATCTAGATCACTGTCAGTGTATGGGTTTCCCGGGGCCCAATCATTTAACTGTATTTCAGCAGTATTTGTCGATTCAGTTGGTAAGCTAACATAAAGTGAAGTGTATTCTCCTCCAAGTACTCCTCCTAACCATTTATACATCAGGGCCCGCATGCAAGTGAGTGCACATGTACAAAAACACAGGAGCATACTAAACATAATAACTACAGGGATTAAAATTTGCACAATTCCAGCACCCCAAGGACCAAACTTATCTGATAACCAATTTCTAAAACTGAAACCCGAAGATTCGGATGGCCCAAAAGCATCCCGAATCCGTTGTAATGTTGCTATAACATTTGTCATATTATCAGAATTGTCAGGAATGAGAGTGACGCAAGCATCTCCTGTCAAATTTAAAGTTAAACACAGGCCTCCAGTTTTGGCTAAAAGATAGTCTAAAGCCATTTCATGTTTTAATAATGTTAGTCTATGAGATTTGTCATTTGCTTGAAGTAAATAAAACCCTTTTATAGTCTCATTGGCAAATGCAGATATTGAATAGGTAATATTGTCAATGTGATCGGCTAATAATGTTACACCGTACCAAGGTAACAACCCAATTCCCCATTTTTCACCTAAAGAAATACGCCAATGGAAAGCTTCAAGGGTTGAGAATTTTGCTATCTCTCGCTTCTCAATGTGGTTTACACTATGCATTAAATTAACAGGAACTAAGGCTAAGTTAACAATTGTAAGATTAACAAAATAGCAACACCCTGACCATCCTGACGGTAGGAAAAGAAATGCTCTGTTCCCACAAAGCCAATAAAAATTTCCAATAGGTGGTATACCCATATATGCAGGAGCATGAAGGTAATCATTTACTAATATTGTCTGTCCATCTTTGAAAGTGATATTAACTGAACCAGAAGCTGGCTGGTGCTCAGTCCCATGTGCAGTCATGATTGTTCGACTTGTAAGACCTGCAACAGGGTTTGTACATTGTGATATTCCCATAAACTGCCCTGTGCCATTTGAACACAAACACACCGAATGTGAAATATTTGTGGGTTGCAAAGGTACTTCCACAGGGTCAGCTATAGTAGAATTCAATGGAAATGGTGCAGGCAACATGTGATCACAAAACCAATCTACACATGATAAATAAATAGATTTCTGTTCCTGTGTATGTCCATATGCATCTGCGGTTGCACCATACCACATTCTATGGGAATATTTACAGTATTGCCTGCTGTGTTCACTTACAGATGTATATTTTGTAAAAGACTGTACTAAACTAATAACAGGGTCCAAACAAGGGCAATGCTGTGTTTCTAATTTAAAAAGAGAATGCCAACTTTCAGGAGGACCCTGAATAGCTAGAATGTTAGAATACGGTCCGTAGAGGTTGTTTTTATGCCACTGAATGTAGGAATACCAACTATTAACATGAACAGCAGGTTGAGATAGCACTTCCTCTGCGTCAAACCCCCAAGGTTTCCACTCGGACTGTTCGAACAGCTGTCTTTTGCGTCTTATTAAGAGTTCTTTGTTTTCCTGTAACATGTCATCTTCTGGGAGTCTGGATGACATGTCTTTGGTTCTTCTTTTCGTGGTTTTGTCTGTTCTGAATGCAGTCTGAATTATGGCTGCAGTGGTGATCACTCCAGTGATGACAACTGCTAACAGCACCCACAGTCCGTGCATCTTCTCAGCTCCTCGTCGTCGTCTCATCGGTGGCACCCTGTGGGAAGGGTTTACAGTGGGATGCATGAATCCACGTATCCCTCTCTGCAATCCGGACAGCCGTTGGGGTCGTCAGTAGCACCTGGTATGGTCCTGTCCAACGGGGCTGGTTCCAATGCTTCCTCCTAAGGTCTTTAACCACTATCCAGTCTCCTGGCTGGATGGCATGGAGTTGTCCTACCACAGGCTCAGGAAGGGCAGCTTTTACCTTAGGGAAAATGAGCTTGAGAGTCTGGTTAAGTGCACAACAGTATTGTAACATCTCATCATCCATTCCTGTTAAAGTTAACTTATTCTGGGGAAAAGGCGCATTTGTCATTCGCATGGGTCGTCCAGTGAGTATCTCATAAGGAGAGAGCCCAGTTGTTTTATGTGGGCGGCCTCTCATAAACATTAGCGCTAAAGGTAAGACTTTTACCCATGACAATTGTGTTTCAGCCATTAATTTTGTAAGTTTGGTTTTCAGTGTCTGATTAGCTCTCTCAACTGCACCACCACTAGATGGATGGTATGCACAGTGTGTCTTCAAATTAATCTGAAGACTTACTGACAGACTCTGTATCACATTATTTACAAAATGTGACCCATTATCACTACTTAGTTTGGAAGGGAGTCCCCATCGTGGAATGATTTCTTTCAGTAATGCCTTTGCCACTGAAACAGCAGTAGCATTTCTGCATGGAAAACACTCAATCCATTTTGAAAACATATCCAATATTACTAAGCAATATTTGTAGCCATTGCATGGAGTGAGTTCAATAAAATCCATCATTAAGTGTTCAAATGGGCCTTCTGGTTTTGGATGCGCAGACATAGTTACTTCTAAACTTTTACCTATATTGTTAGTAGCACAAATCACACATTTTTTACAAAAATTTTCAGCAAACACTGAAAATCCTGGTGCATACCAAAATCTATTTACAATATCCACCATCCCCCCTTTTGACGCATGGTCAGGCCCATGAGTCAATTTTGCCAAGAAGGGAAATATGGATCTAGGGAGCACCGGGAGCCCAGATACCCGAGGGAAGTTGTGTGCACCCTTTTCTTTTCCAGACAGTTTGCTCACCCACATCAGCTCCTGTCTGTAATAAGGAGACATCATCAAGGGAAAAAACATTTTCCTGAATAGACAGGGGCATCTGTAGAATTGGGGAGACAGGTGAATTTGCTGCTGCCTTAGCTGCTCCATCCGCAGTTGCATTCCCCTGCGAGATGTGATCAGTAGCACCAGTGTGGGCCTGGCATTTACACACTGCTACTGAAGTAGGGAGCAATAAGGCATTCAGAAGATTAATAATGAGAATTCTGTGAGCAATCGGTTTACCCGTTGAGGTGAGGAAACCTCTGTTCTTCCACAAAGCATGGAAGTTGTGACAAACATTAAATGCATATTGAGAGTCAGTGTAGACTGTGATGCGTTTTCCGGTACCCAAAATGAAAGCTCTGGTTAGGGCAAACAACTCTGCAGCCTGAGCTGATAAGTGAGAGGGCAATCTAGCACTTTCAATTATATCATATTCAGTACAGACTGCATAAGCCACACATGGTGCCCCATTTGATGGGTTCCTCATTGAAGACCCATCAACAAAGAATACAGCTTCAGCATTAACCAAAGGTGTGTCAAATAAATCATCATGTGGATTAGCTGTAGCTTCTACAAGCTCTAAGCATGAATGAGGCTCTCCGTCTTCAGCTGTAGGGAGCAAGGTTGAAGGGTTAAGAACAGTGCAGCGTTTGAGAGTAACATGTGACATTGTTAATAAAATATTCTGCCAGTGCATCTGTCTAGCTGGTGTAAGATGAGCTGTTTTTGCTTGCAGAATGAGAGAGTGGACTGCATGGGGGACATGTACTGTAAGAGGACTCATGGCAACAATATCAGTTGTAGCTAAGACAGCTTCAGTAGTAGCTGCTACTGCTCTCAAACATGGTACCATACCTCTCTCTGTTATAGAAAGATATTTTGAATAATAACCTATGGGTCGTTGCTTGTCACCATGTTGCTGGGTGAGGACAGCAGACATGAAGCCATTTCGTTCAGATACAAATAAATTAAATGGTTTAGTGTGGTCTGGAAGTCCTAGACAGGGTGTGCTTGACAAGGCCTGTTTTAGTTCTGTGAAAGCAGTCTCTGCAGTCAAAGTCCAAGTCAAATCGTCAGTCATGGCCAAATGTTTTCCCCCATGTGTGATGTCATTAAGGGGTTGGGAGATCTCCGCATAGTTACGAATCCATGGACGGCAATAGCCTGCTAATCCTAAAAATGACATCATTTGTTTTTTATTTCGCGGTTTTGGTACATCCAGAATTGCTTGGATGCGTTCAGGACCCAATTTGCGACCCTCCGGAGTTAAAATATGGCCAAGATAGCGCACAGATTGTGAGACAAGTTGTAATTTGTCTTTTGAAACCTTGTGGCCGTTTTCTGTCAGAAAACTTAGTAGAGACACTGTGTCTGTTTGGCATGCTAGCTTTGTTGGGGAACATATTAACAAATCATCAACATACTGAACTAGTGTGCTACCACATGGACTCTCCCAATGTGCGAGGTTTTCAGCCACTGCCACTGTGAACAGAGTAGGACTTGAAGAAAACCCTTGGGGCATGCGAGTCCATGTGTAACGTTTACCATTGAAAGTGAATGCAAACCAGAACTGTGAGTCAGGATGAACAGGAATGCTAAAATATGCATTTGCTAAATCAATAACAGAATACCAACGAGTATCCCCCGGAATTTGAGACACTAGTGTTATTACGTTTGGAACTGTAGGAGCCACTTGGTGAACAGCTGCATTCACGGCTCTGAGGTCCTGAACCGGCCTCCAACTACCATTTGGTTTCTTTACAGGCAAGATTGGGGTGTTGCAGGGTGACTGAGGACATTCCACAATAGCACCTTTATCTATCAGTGACTGAATGACAGGAGCAATGCCTTCAACAGCTTCAGGACTCAGTGTATACTGTTTTTTACAAGGCCTAAAATTAGACTTTGGCTGTACAACAACAGGAGTTGCACCTTTCATTTCCCCAAAATCAAACTTACTTGTAGCCCACAATTTGCTAGGTACTGTTGAAAGTAATGCTTCCTCATCAGCCGTCAGAGGCATAAGGAGTAACGGTTCTTTATGCTGTGAATACAACCTATGAATAGATCGTATAACTGGTACTAGGATATGTAAGGAGCAGGATGTAATGTTCAATGATTTGCAATGTAATCTACCATCACACTCTGGCTGCCAGTCTGTAGCCTCTAGTGCTGTTTTAACCCACGAACCTATATCTTCCCAGGACTGATATGGTTGCTTTGTCAATGCAATGTGTGGGACAAAACCCCTTTCTGTAAACACAGCTAATTGTGACTTAGAGAGGCTTACTACAGCTGCTGCACAGTTGTGTCCAATTATTACTGAGGTTATTTCCAGTGTGTCTTTGTCAGTTGTAGTCCAAGCTTCTTCATATGTGATATCTCTGTTTTCTGCCGAAACATGAGAAATACATTGTAGGATTGCAGGTGCCTGTGTTATCTGTGGCACCATTGAATATAATTCATCTATGTCAGGGAACTGTATGAGATCCCATGAGTAATAACAGGCAGGTTGTGACAAAGAGAAGGGATAGAGACCGGCTGTTGCACAAGTTAGGTTAATGCCTGTGGGCTCACATTTAACATCAACCCTTAGTGCACACATGAGGTCTCTGCCCATTAAATTTACAGGACATACATCTGACAAAAGGAACACATGTAATCTGTAATCACCAAAACATACTGTAAGTGGCTCTGATAGTGGTTCAAGACCAGGAATGCCTGATGCTCCTATTGTCTTAAGGTATTGTGTTGTTTTCTGTGCATTTGGGAGTAATTTAGATTGAATGACAGAAATCTCTGCTCCTGAATCTACTAAGAATGTTACATTCACTCCTTGTATCTTAAGAGTTAATCTAGGTGGTGTTTTTGAGTCTGATGTTAGTTGTATGTATTGATGGTATGTAACAACTGGTCTATTAGTGTGTGGTTGTAGAACTGTATGTGTGTCTCCGTGTAGTGCGATGTCCTGACCTGCCTCCCCTGCCTCCTATGCTTGAGGAGCCTGGAACCCTGGTGAATGCACAGCAAGTCCCTGGGGCGGAGCATGTGGCCAGGGTTTCTCTTGCACTTGTGTGTCCTGTGAAGTCCTCCTCCTGTCTGTAGGACAGTTACGGGATATGTGTCCATATCCGTCACAAGTGTAACACCGTACTTCTGTGTTAGGCTGTCCTCTCTGACGCTGATCCTGCAGAAATTTTCGGCCTTTTGGAGTGTAGTGTCGTGGCCTCAGGCCCCTTCTGAGGGTTTGCGTTCCCTGTTGGTAATACATCAACTGAGCAGTTTGGAGAGTCTTTACCTGGTTCATGTGAGCCTCCACTCGGTTCCTTTCTGCGTGTAAGACATGTGTCCATACATTTGGCAAAGTCTCTGTTTCCCAGCCTACACATGATGTCATCACGCAGCTCCTTAAGCCAGGATAAAGACCATTTACTAATGCAGTTTTCAACAGGTGGGTGTATGCCGCATTACCTGGGTCGATTCCTGAATGCGCAGCGAATACCGTTTCCATGCGGGTTCGATAATCAGCTGCTGACTCCCCCTCTTTTTGTCTGGTATTGTGAATCTCAGGCCAGCAGACTCTCAAAGGAAACGCAGTTCGTACAGCATCATACAGGGTGTCCATCATGGTGGTGAACTGTTGGGACCCCACTGTTGCCGTGGTTGACCATGTTGTGGGTCTGATGTTTGCCCACCGGAGTTTGAAAAACCTGCGACACACAGCTTCTACTTCCTGTAACGTAGGGTTATACATAGTGAGTAATTGCTGCATTGCTGTTACCCATTTCTCACCGCCAGTTTTTTGGGGGTCCGGTAGTTCATCCGTAACCTCCTTCAGTTCATCTGGCTGCCATGGTCTGTAGACGAGCACTTCTGGATTCCAGTTGGCCTGTGCCTGTGCGTCTTGTGGCATAGGCTGAGGGTTAGGGAACATCATCATGGGCATCTGGTGTATTTCCCCTTTGTTGGTCTGGCTCCTCAGCCAGTAGTCAAACGTAGCTGCTAGGGGAGACTTTGTTCTGCTCAAAGGATCAGGTGAAATTTGAGTTTTTTTCTCAGTCTGGGTTTTCGCTGGTTGAGGGGTTATGTAAAGAGAAGACAGGTCAGGATAGAGTTGCTCAGATTCACTTTCTTGTCCTTCGTCTGAACTTCCCTGTGACTGGGCACTTGCTGCTGCAGCCACCTGGGCTCTGATAGGCTGTGCTGCTGCTGGACCCCCCACGGGCATAGCGACAGCATATGGAGGAGGCAGGTTACCCTTTCTTACTCTACGTTTCTGTTTTCCCTTTTTAACTTCCTCACCATCAGACCTTGCTAATTTTACCATCAACCCTGCAGTGGATTTCTTTTCTTTCACCTCTGCCTCCCTTTCCCATTTCTGGAAAGAGTGCCAATTTATTTTCTTCCCTTTTCTTTTCTTTGTCACTTCCGCTTCTCTTTCTTCCAACAATATTCTACACCGCTTCAAACAGTCTGTGCTAAGTGTGCCTTGCAATGGAAACACCCCTTCAGTAATGGCGTGCCATAGTGGAATCTCCTCAACTGCACATTTACCCCATTTCTCTGTCATTATTTTAGCAGGGCCTGTCAGAGGGTCAGGTAGGATTTCTAATTTCCCCGGATTATTCCCCATGTTCCTAGACTCACTGGGACTGGTGCTTACACTTTCATTGGGCTTATAACACACACACAATAAATTCTCATTCACTCTGATCTTCCCATCTCATCGTATGGTCGGATCTTATCAGACAAACACTAACTTTGGGTAACTTTCTTCAGCCAGGTAGTTTGTATGACACTTTCGTTCCGAGCAACGTACCCTTACTGTACACACATTGTGCATACAAGACACTGAAGGAGTCACCACAAAGCTTATAAAATTATCACCACATTCACACGCCCAATTTATTTTATGGGATGATTTCTAAGAATAATAGACAATAATACCCTCACTCCTCAGAAACAATAATAGCTTACTCCTCATTACTTACTTCTCAGTAACAACATTAACAATAACAGCTTACTTTTCATAAACAACAATATCGTTTTCCATTAACAATCATAGCTTACTTCGTCAGTACTGTCTTAATTTTTTCATGTTTGCCACGTACGGGTCGTTTCCTTAATAAACCATATGGCTTCCCGAAGGAAGACTTACGTTTGTAATCCTCAGCCAGTGGGGTTTTCTCGTTGTTTCTTGTTTTTTTATTCTTTTTTGGTTTTTGTTTTTTAGGATTATTTTTTCATCATCTGGCGTCTGTCCCGCAGACACACTGGTCTCATTACCAGGAGGGATTACAACGATCACGTGATTACCAAACACACACCTAGGGTTTTTCTTTAACGCAGACCAAAAACATACCAAAAAACATACAGAAGAAATGATTCATAACACTGTACTCACTCAGTAAATGAATGGAGCATCCACTGTCCGCCACCCGTTCTGACCTCAGGCGGGATCCAGGTCCTCCGTTTGTCGGAGCAGAATTTTCCCTGTGTTTAACTTTTACCACCGGTGGTTTCCTTCGGTCTAGAACAGGCAACAGTCAGTGGCATGTCCATCCCATCCTCGTCGCCAAATTGTGGTAGAAATTTCTTTAAGTTTGAGAGTTGCTAATTCTCAGAAAACAACCACAAGTGTGATGAATCATCTCAGGTTTAATCACGGGCCCGGAGAGGACGTCCTTGCAGAAGTCCTCTCCCGTTTGGGTTAAAAGACCAGTTTATATACATTTTGACAAGAAAGGGGTGGACTAATCTTGAACAGACTCCACATGTTTGTTCAGGTACTATCTTCAGTCTTCTTACCATCAAAGAAACAAATTGTTGGCAGTTATTTACAACCTTCTACCCTAAAACACTAAAACAATAAAACAGACAGAACCACATACCATGAAAGGGTCAAGCAAACATTCAACCCCCACATTGGTTTAAGTCAGTGACCATTTGCTCTGTCGTAAAATCCCACAGTTCCCGTGCACTATTGTTTTTTAAACTAAGTCCAGAAATGGGTTAAAAGAAGATGCACTTTGAAAAGATGTCAAAAGTTCACTTCACATTAGCAGAGCATGAGTCTCTTTTTCACGCACCTTTTAAATTAGCGAGTTAGCTACATTATACTAAACAGATACACATGTATCATGCATCAGCAGTGCACGATAATGCCCTTCCCCTCACCTTCACAATTTGTAAGTTACCCTAAATAAAATAAAGAAATAAAGGCATTATAGTACTCACCACTTGTATTGCATGCAGATTGCGCTGTGCAGTTCTCTTGATGTCAGAAGTCGGGACTGGAGGCCGTCTTCTTCTTCTTATTGTTTTTTCTGTCTTCATGTTTTTTCATGATTTTGTTAAATGTTTCTCAGTGTTTCACAGTTTTATTATAGGTTTCTTTATTTATTTATTAATTTTTTTAAAAAAAATAGGCTTAGAGCAGGAATAATAGGAATAATATCAGATTTGATCCATATTCAAAAGAAAAATACACAAAAGTACAGTAAATTACAGAATATTTAATTTTTTTAAATTAAAGGGGTAGTTGACTAACAAAAATGAAAATTATGTCATCTTCGGAACAGAAATTAAGATATTTTGGATTTAATTGTGTAATTATGGTGTAACGACCATTGCTGTCTATCTTAATTTATGTTCCAAAGATGAACGAAATCTTACGGGTTTGGAATTTTCATTTTTAGATGTACTGTCCCTTTAAAATAGACTTATTTAACAACCATATACCATATGTTTAACATCTTGCTACAGTAGAATTTAAGGTATGTGTTTGTCGAATTTTTGAAGGTTTTATGTTGTAAATTCTATAGTACACATCAACAAAATGTGTTTTTTACCCAGAATTATACCGTTGATTTTAGGGGGATTACTTGCTTGAGAGGTTACGGTAGTTTTTAATTTATTTTAGCCAAAATTAATATTTTCACTGTAACAATTTGTGTTTTTTACATTTTAAGAAAGTAAAAAATTAAGTTATGTACTGTTTCTTAAATTACGGTAATTTAATGTATGTAATACAGTGACATGCTATTTTGGTTTAACCCTCTGGGGTCTGAGGGGGTTTTTGGGGCCTGGACAAATTTTGACATGTCCTGACATTTGTGCTTTTTTCAGTGTTTTTTAAACATATTAATGTCTAAAGTCTAATAACACTGTAATCAGCACAAAATTGGCTACAATAATATGTGAGCTTCAAGTTTATACATTATTGTGTTTTTGAGAAAAAAGTGTTTATGCATGGCTAGTGAAAAACTACAATTTTTTACTCACTGAAATAAGACCATAAAACACAAACAGAACATTGGTTCACAAGACTTTGGAGACCAGCATGTTGTAGGCTAAAGTGTTTACTTCACAATGTTGTGAATGTCATCTTGTTCACACATTCACAGTAAACAATACACTGATTTAAATTTTCTAAGACACTTTTTGTCCAGAAAGGCCATATGCAAGAGGGTGTGTCTGAGGATGAATAGTCATGTGATTTACCTGAGAACACAAAAGACGCACTGAACGTCCAGACAAAGGCGCGCATAATGAGCCTTTCAGTCAATGTAGATGGGACGGATTAGTGCAGCACAATACAACACAATGAGGAGCCAAACGATCCTCATTTGAGTTAAAATCAGTGTTTTTACTCTGAGGACAAGCTAAACTATTTGTCTCTGTGTGGAATGTAAGGAGCGCCGCTTCACGTGCGTAACGCGCCATCATCCAAACGCGCCGAAAAAGTGAGTAAATTCTATGATGAAGTTTGATATTTTGTGTCATTTCTCGGGGGCGTGCACATATTTACCTGGTTCACCTGAGATTATTTACATGTGAACAGTGGACAGTGTACAAGGCGGGACCACATTACCTGTAATGAGGTGAGACAGGAAAAAACGGACTTCTCCTTACGTTCATACGGATTAAATAAAAAGTGATGATTTGTTTTTGACTTGAATTGTTTCACTCAAAAGAAAACATTTCAAGCTTTCTAGCCATATAATTCTTATTTTTAGGAGGCAAGTATTCGCTGAGATTCTGGTTGTTTTATTTACGCGTCTGTGAAGAGAAATGGCAGAGACAGAAAAGTCCGAGAGCGCACCCTGTCAGCTTTCTTTATTTAAAAAAAGCACAACGTTTTGTTGTTATTATGATGGTATACCACTAAAACTAGACCCTTTACAGATTTGAATGATATGCTTCTTTTATCTGTACGATCAGAATTGACGGAGTAATTTAAGTTTGTTCCGGCCTTATCAGAAAAAGATGCGTCAAAACGCGCCGGCGCGTGCGTCGACCCCAGAGGGTTAAATAGTTTTTTACTGTTGCTGCTTTACAGTTTTTTACTGTAGTTTTCACAGACATTTTTTACAGTGCATGTCTTTTTTGTTCCCAATCCTAAACAAATGAAAACGTACCTAAACCATGTCTTTTTAATGCTAAATAGGTAGTTTTTGTTCCTGAACTTAACAATGTAATTTGCATTCCTATAACTAAAAATTTAGCTGTTGTTTCTAAACCTAAGGTTTTAGTAACAAAACCTAACTAACCACAAACAGTTGCAAGAAAAAGTTATGGCACTGTTTGCAATCTACTGGTTTTCTGCACAAATTAATCATGAAATGTCATCTGATCTTTACCAATGCCATGGCAACTCGTACCTTTCACTACGATTTACCATCAATGAGAACGGACAGAAACATACAGTACAGTATTTGGATAGAAAATGTCTGTTTAATGATAACCTGGAAATTGGTGGGAGCGTGTTTCCACCACATGAACAAAAGCAAAACCTGTGAGCGGTAGGTGACTGCTGTCTAATTTCGTGTGTGCGCGCGTGTGTGTGTGGATGGTGTGTTAATCAGGAACTTGTGTCTTAACAGTGTTTTTATTTCTGTATAAATTAGAGACTGACGGACCCTGACGGTGGCCAAGCTGTGTCGCAGTATATTTCCTTCAACATCATCGTCATCAGCACAATCCGCAGGGCTGCTGAGGTTGCAGACGCTGAAAACTTCAGGGGCAGGTGACAATATTTGTTTTTCCCTGCTATTAAATCTGATTGACATTAAGAAAATATTATACCTGTCCTTAAGAAGCTGAATGTATTACTGTATTTATTATTAGGTTTTTATGCTCATCCTTAAGAAGCTGGATGTTTTTCTGTATTCATTATTAGTTTTTATGCTCATCCTAAAGAGGTTCAATGTTTTCATATTGTCATGCTTGTGAGTGTCCCAGCAACTTATGTCTGGAATTTTGTGAATAAAAAACAAGAGTTTTGAAAAGAAACACGTCATTGTTTTTGACAGCCTACATGGAGAGGCTGATTGATAAAATCTATCGTGACCCTGCAATACCATCCTGGGTGTCAGAATTGCTACCCATAAAACATAAATTCAGAAAGTCAGGGGCCTCAGTATTGCACTATTATGCCACTGTTTCCATGTTAACTTGTTTGTGTGTTGATGTACTAGTACGGCCTTTGTTGTGTTTCTTCCTAAAGAAAAACTGCATCTTTAAACCCACCTTTGTACTTTGCCTTTGTGTGGCAGCATACTTTGTTAAAAAAGTGTTTTGAAGGGTTCTGGCTCTTTATGTGTTTACACTCTAAGAACATTTAACTGAAGTTCTATGCAATATCTTTCAATTAAAGATCTGTTACTTTTACAGTCCAGTTTCATCTCACTTACCTAGTAAATTGTTGTCTTTTACATAGTAATGTAAGAGAACTTACATGGTAAATGTTTGTGTTGAATGCATGGAAAAGAGAAAAACTTATTACAAAGGATGTGGGAAAAACATGGTCATTTCTGGGAAACAGATGAGACTTTCTTTTACAGTCCAGTTTCAGCTCACTTGCCTAGTGTTTTACTTAGTATAAATATATCTGGGTTATTACCAACATAATCCAGTGACAACTGAAAGGCATTTGATGGATAACAATTGAGGTTTTTCATCTGTAGTTACACTGTATTTACCTACTTGTTACAGATGGTAGTTACTCACATACTGCGAATGTGGCAGTAGGAGCCACAGACTAGCCGGTCATTTCGGGCCCAGATTCCATTGGCCATTCGCGCTAGTTGGCATCCTATAAAAGTGCCCTCCTTGGTGTTGTTCTTCCTTTTTTGTTTGGCTTCCGGCTGTTCGCTTCCGCGTTTATCGATGCCTCGCGGCAGGTAAGATAAGCCCTAGATTTTCCCCTATAAATGATCCTTTTTGTATTAATTTTAGCGTTTATTTTTTTAGCGTGGATTGTGTTCACTCACCCGCGGACAGGCTCGCCACTCGTTACTGATGAACGGTAAGGATTTTCGCTCGTTCAGTTTATTTAGCTGTGTTGGTTAGTACTAACTTAGCTTTTGCTATTATAGGTAAATATTGGAGCGTTTCCTGAGCTGTCGCCTTATAAGAGCTGCCTTTAGTCCGAAGTGGTAAGTTTAATGCCGTAGGGCAGGGGTATTCAACTAAAATTTAAAGAGGTCCAATTAGAGAAAATTTCTTGAAGCAAAGGTCCGGAAGATCATAATGTCTAACTAGTTAGTGTGATATATATTTAAGTAGCCTGGTAGTTTTATCAACATCTGCATGTAATCAATACCTGACTGTAAAATCAAATGAATTCAGTACAATTCAAAAATTTTCTGACAATATTTATTGTCATGTAACATACAACTGAGCATATATGTATGGCTGTAGATATGTATAATGTTCTCTCATTAACTAAGCTCTTTCTCCGTCTCACTTTACAGTTTCTCTCCCTTTGTTTTCTACATGTATCGCTCTCTTTCTTTTTCTTTGTACTGTCTTTTCATGCAGTGTTGCCAACTCGTCAGAAAGGAAAGTAGCTATTGGCTGTCCTAAAATTCGCTAGAAGTCGCTGAATGACGTCATCGTGTGATTTGCATAATGTCCATGGCACATGCTGTAATTGTGATGGACGCTTTTGCCAACTTCAGAAATGGAAAATAAGAGACAATTGTGATTCTTTATAAGAAATAAGAATAAGGGACACTCAAAATATTTGTACTGTGCCATATAATGTAGCATGATGGCCTGCAGTTAATAAGTTCTCAGAACTAAATACATTTGCCTTGCTGTAAATGACTGAGGCTGTTTGAGTCAAATGCAGTGATTTATTTTAGACAAAGAACATTTTACTTTTTATTTTATTTTATTTTATTTTTTTATTACGCCATGCATAGTACAGATCACGCACATACATGATCGCACGCGCTATTCATTTGCAGTCGGGACGCGGAGGCGTGAACATTTCCTGCTGTGACTGCAGCTGGGAGGGAGGGACTGCTGCGAGAGGACTGGGCCGCCTGTGAAGGCTTTGGGACGGGGGAGGGGCTCGCGGCTGCAGCTGATTTGCCGTCTTACTGCGGTAAATTGAGAAGTGTAAGAATGGTGCAGTACAGACACATCAGAGTCTCCAAAAGTCTCAAGTAACATCAGAAAAAGTCACCAGATTTGTCGCTAGTCGCTTTTAAAAAAAAAAGTGTCGCTAGAGGGGTCTGAATACTCACTAAATATAGCGACAAAGTCGCTAAGTTGGCAACACTGTTTTCATGTGTAACTTGCCTCTAGCGCTGTTTACACTGTAGAGTCGTAATATTTACCGCCTAGGATGCACAGACTTGATTGGCTGAGTGGTATCACATGGGATGGCTCAACTCGCATGCAATTGGTCTGTGTGTTTCCACTACTATAAAGTCTAAAAAAACTGCTCCGGTGGAAATAGAAGCGCCCCGTTAGGTTTTAAATCACAATCTTCTGTTTTGGCTGTACGTCCGGGTCCATATGGGGCGGCTTCTGGGTCCGCAACAGGACCGCGGTCCGCCTGTTAGTGACCTCTGCTATATAGTGTAGTTTTAAAACCAATAAATATTGCTGAAAAATACAGAAGGCAAATGATGTGTAACGAAAGGAAAAATATTTGAAGGAAGTTTTTCTTATGGAGAAAGAAGAGAAGATGGAACGAAAGATGGAAAAAGGGAAGAACTGAAGAAATGAAAGTAGTTTGAGTAAAGGATAAACTGATTGGTCAAAAGGCTGAAAGGAAAAAATGTGCTGGAAAAGAGCAAATATTAGCATTTCTTGGCTTTTATTTTGAAAAGGTAGCATGTTGCAGGAGACTCATGTGACCTTGAGTAAAGAACTGAATTTTAATTCTGAATAATTTTACTTTGTAACACTTGAGTAACTTCATACAAATAACTATAGACTTTTATTGTGAAAATACAAACATGTCTGGCTGTGAGAAGACCACAGTGCTGATGTTTAAAATGGCTTTAGTGAGTGCCTAAAGCTGTATCTTAATAGACAAAGTTGATTTTAATAAGGTACAACAAAGTTGATATTTGTGTTTCTTGGCGTTTATATTGAAATCATACAATAAAAAGGTGCATGTTGCAGGGCAGCCATATGACCTTCAATTAAAATATTGACGTTAATTTTGAATATTTATCATAGTTTAAAAGGGTGAATTAACTTTGTGCAAATAACTGTAGACTTTTATTGTGAAAGTCTGACCATGTCATCCCGAAGAAGACATCATGGCTGACATTATTAATGGTCTCAGTTGGTGTCTGAACCTGTATGTCAGTAGCCAATGTCCATTTTAAGCTCATGTTACTGTTTCTTGGCTTTTATTTTAAAATAGTGCAATGAAAAGGCTTTTATTTTAAACATACAGAGTGCTGCAGGAGACTCACGTGATCTTAGATTACAATCTTAACTTTATTCCGAATATTCATGATATTTTCCAAAGTTATAACAACTTCTTACAAATAACTAACTTTTATTGTGAAAGGCCAGCGCATGGCCTCCTGGGAGAAGACACCATGGCTGACATTTAAAACATCCTAAGTCGGTGTGTAAAGCTGTATACCAATATCCAAAGTCCATTTTAAGCTCATAGTAGTGTTTGTTGTCTCAAAGTGGATGACTACAGAAAAACTATAAGATAATTCCTTCACTAATAGTTCTAGGAGGAAGGGTCAGCGAAGAGACTGATGCATTTTTTGTGAAGATATTCCAAAAAATGAAGGATTGGTGGCGAGTTAGAAACAGCATTCATTTGTGTTTAAAATGTAAAAGGTAAATGTTTGATTTTGTTTTCTCTTATAAAGGAAAAAGCTGTCAAGTTCAGAGTGATAACTTTATAGAAAATGTCTGTAAGTCGGCAGGCTTTTATTTTGTTAACCGGATGTTATGAAAAAAGAGAGGGACGGAGCAAAAGAGAGAGAGGATGCTAGCTAGTTAAGGTTGTAGCTGAAAGGCGAAAACTCAAGTTGTGTACAGAAAAGTTTTGTAGTGATTGAAGTTTTAGGTTGTCAGCAAGATAATCTGTAAGAGCACAGACTTTTTATGAGAAGCTGAGAATTTCGACTAGAAGTTCGGGGTGAAGCTTTCATCTTCATGAGACCCGCTCGTTAATGCAGTGCGAGGAGCGTAGCAACGTGGACAGACGGAGGCGGCCAGCTAACCCTGCTCAACATGCTTCGAGTGGACTGTTGCTGATCTGGAGAGAGGAGACAACTTCGTTGATGTGCCCAACAGCTATCATCTTGCTTGGGGACAGGGGCACACAGACAAGTAAAGATAGTTGGTAACCTCCGAACGTGGAATAAGGTACCTGTTTATTTTGTTTGTTGCTCTTGTGGGAGTGAAGTGACCGCTGAGTTTTGGGTCTCAACGCTCACCAGCACCGAATCAGGCCTGCAACGGTGTTTATTTCATTTGGTTGGTATATTGGACATTTAAGTTAGTTTAGGAAAAAAGGGACAATGAAACCATATTGTGAGGAATTGGACTGGGACTAAACCATTATAGAGGAGTGAATTTGAGAGTTTTGTGTTGTGAATACAGTTTAATGCAATGTGGTAAAATACTTATTTGGGAAAAAAAGTGAATAACATTTGTTATTTTTGTTTAATTTACTTGCCAATTAAATGGGAGAATATCATTTATTTTTTAAGACAGTTTAGTAGTGTTATTCTTGGTGTTTGACAGTATAGCTATAATACTGTGCCTTTTAAAGAGCTTTAAAGGGTGAGTACACTCAATAATTTATCTCCTGTTTCCATAATATTAGGTCTTAACTTGAGAAATAAGATATCTATAGTAGCCCAAGACGTATATTATTAAGAGCATCAAAGTTACCATAGGAGTAAACTAGAATAAAAAATCAAAAAAAAAATCCAAAAAATCTCAGAAATAACTTTTCTAAAATTATAGCTACTCTAGATGGCATAACCCTGGCCTCCAGCACTACTGTAAAAAACCTTGGAGTTATTTTTGACCTCCGACCTCCCTCTCTTCCTCTCCTCCCACCTCATGTATATTCCACCACTGAATGTCACTAACCTTGTGCTCTCTCTCTCGCCTAGTTTGTGCTCTCTCCCTCTCTCTCTGTTTTCTCTGTACCTTCTGCAGGTGTCCCTGGTCCTGGAGCTGTATATTGCTGATGTGCAGTTACTGGTCCCACCAACATGCAGTGTCTATTTGTTGTTTATTGTTGCTGTTCTTTTCTCTCTGCTCTATCCACTCACCCCAACCGGTCGAGGCAGATGGCCGCCCAAACTGAGCCCGGTTCTGCTGGAGGTTTTTTCTTCCGTTAAAGGGAGTTTTTCCTCTCCACTGTCGCCAAGTGCTTGCTCATAAGGGAATTGTTGGGTTTTTAGTTTTAGTTTTTGTAAAGTGCCTTGAGATGATTTGTATTGAGATTTGGCGCTATACAAATAAAATTGAATTGAATTGAATTGAGTTAGGGTTAGGGTTAGGGTTGAATGCTGAATCAGCATTTAGCACGGTTCAGCACGGTTCTATTCGCCAAGGATACGCCAGGGCACATGACACAAGTTTAACAAATATGGCAGCAATCTTACCCGCAATGGTGACCAGGTGTCCAGAACTCTCTGCTGCAGTTTGTCCAGTAGTTCGTTCAACATGAGCCTTGCATAAGCCGTTGTCACGGCCCTGACAAACACATTCACATCATCTTCCCTACCGTCTCGGCCGTCAGAATGACGCCACTGAACCATTGCTTTATTGACAGTTATCTTGTCAGGGTTTAGCCTGATGCCTTCATGGATAAAATAGTCTTCGACAGATTTTTGCTGTTCCTCCTCTGTTTTGACGTGTTTGGGGTAACCCGATGCCTCTTGTTACATTTCAGAAATGTCTTAACATATTCCTTGAACAAAGTGTTGGTCTTGTTTGGCCATACATCATCAATGCACAGGATCTGGTACCCCTTTTCAACCACTTTTTCAACCTCAAAAGAAACCAACGCGCCCGTCAGCTGTCTCTCATGGTCACTGTGCTTGCACTCACTGACCTGATTCAGTTCCTCAGCACATGTAAGGCAGAGGGGAAACATCAGTTTGTGATGGCACTGACACGGCAAAACAGGATGGTACAGACCTCTAGGTGGTAACATGGTGCATTTGACAAGCTCAAAATAATTTTCAATACTGTCAAAATTGCCTACTATTATCTCTGGGTGGCCTACCGGATAATCTTTTGAAAATGTGTTTGAAGCAGTGTCAAACCCATCCACACAGTACGACCCCACCTTGTATGCACTGCCTCTGAGAGTGTGTCTAATCACTCGCTTTTCAGAATATGCCACAAATTCCAGCCACTGCACTGACACGTCTGAAAATGCTTTATTGCATTCCAGATACATCCTATTGTATGTGAGCGCCAGAGTTTCATAAGGGAGGAACACCCTCATACAGCTTGAGGCTTGTGGTAAAAGCAAAAGGGTCCACCTGAGTGCAATGCATAAATGCTGTGTAGTAGATCATGCAGGCCTTTCGCAGTACTTGTATGTCATTGTGGCAGTAATAAGCCAGCTCAAACTGCATTTCAAAAGGTGTGTTTTTAACCCTATTATACCACGTAATGAATTTCACCTGCTCACTCGGGGACATTTTGTCGTACCCATTGTAGTGATGGGCAGGGTACAGTCCTACATAAAATTAATTTTCAACAGTCTTGAATTTATGTGGAAAGTAGCCCTTGGGCAGATCATCATCAAAGCCTAATGTGGCTGGTGTTTTAGCCAGGCTCATAGGTAGAAAACTGAATTAATCAATCCAGCATTGGCTATAGTTGTCATCGTACATCAGAATTACTGTACTTCCCTTCATAATCACAAGGGGGGTGATACGCTGACTCACAAAGTATTCAAGTGTGTATGATATAGCTGTCAAAACCTGAAGCATTATGAGCTATAAAAGTATAGCCCTTATATTTGTTACACCTGTAGCGTCTGACAAACGCTGCCACACAATTTACACCAGTGAAACAAAATGAGTAGAGATTGCCCTTCATCTCCATGGCACATACAAAATTGACCTCATGCTTGCCATCACGGTATCTGGTTTCAAAGTCATACAGAATATAATTACCATGGGGTTCCTCAGCTTCTTCTTTAGGGCGCGTGGGCCGTATGAAAACACTGGTGTACCTCGCCTCGCCTCCACATTTATGTTTAGGCGACTGCCTACAGCTCTTGTAAATTTTACCACACTCCTCACAGTATTTCATAGTATCACAAGGTGTCATATGGTGATCTATGTCCGGTAATTTGTGATACTGGAAGCAGTGCATGGATTAACAAATACATTTGCACTTGCCACATTTGACAGTGGGGCCTGAGTGCTGCTCACACACTGTCAAGCAAACATTACATTTGTGTTTACAATTATGTAACAGCGGGGTCTCATATGTGTTGTAACAGTACTCACAGACATACAAGGCCCCAAAAAACCCTTAGGGTTTGTTATTAGATAATAATAGTGCTTCATGTAGGTAGAGCCAAATGGTTTGGGGGAGAGGGGAGTCGTGTTTGGAAACAGAGCGGCCGTTTTCTACTTCCACTATGATGAAAAATTATAATTTTTACCCCTAATTCTCTTTCAAATCTAGTAACATCACTGAAAGCTACCTATTGTGTGTGGTGGAGACCTACAGAGTCATGTAGTTCTTTAGCACAGTGTAATATTTCCAGACCCCCCATTGAGGGTTTTTTTGACCGGATAACACATTCTGAAACATACATTATTGTCTAAGGTATCATTATAAGGATTGTACAAATGCTCAACATGCTCCCCGGGCATGACACTTCGATGGCCCTGTTTATAACTGTGTTCAACCGCTCCCTAATGATCCCAGGTACCTGTTCGGGGTTATTATCAATGTTAATATCTCTAAAATTAATAAGCTGCCTCAGCTCTAGGGCATCAAAGGTAGGGATGTCACTGACAGTGATTGCGCCTGCCCCATGCTGCACAGCGTCGGCATTGGGGGCATTGTTATCTGCAGAACTAGTAGATGGCTGGTTCTGCAGCTGCTGAGGAGGGCTATGCAGCTCCTGAGGAGGCTCTGAAGTCACTGGCTCAACAACATCACATAGCATGCTCTGATCAGCTGTATGCTCACCGACAGGGTTCAACATGTTCATGAGATGTGTATTTCATCATTACATCGCATCCCACTAGCCCAGCGTGAGAATTCAGTATGTGACATTGCAGACTGAGGGTTGTGATTATCAACAGATCCACTCCTGTGTGTCCGTAATGTGTGTACCCTCTGCTGTTGTGTGTGCAACATATGCTTCTAGCTGTGTTTCCTGACATGAGAGAAATTGTTCTACCCTGCTGTTCAAACACTCATACTTTTCATTCAAACATTCATACTTTTCATTCAACCCTCTCACTAGCATAGACATTCGATAACAACTCAGTAATGTTTCGCAGTACACTGAGTGTGTTTTCACCGCGAGTCTGTGTTGTTACATCGGATGCACCTGCTGCAGCAGCAGGTAGCCCATGTACTGACACGGCCCCTCTCTCTACTGCAGCGTTAGCCTCTGGAGTTGTAGACACAGCATCAGCAGCAACAGCGTCTGACTCACTATCTGACTGTGAGGAAGATACAGCACCACTATATCTTGCTGAGGAATTGTATCCAGAACCTTCACTATCTGACTGTGCTGAATCGGTTGTGTCTGACCCCAGGGTATCTGCAGGTTTCTAAGAGCTAGATTTAAGACTTTTAAGACCTTTTTAATACCACGCAGAATGAAATTTAAGATCAATTTTGTAGAAATAAAATAAAACATCCCACAATACAACCAATTACCATAACACACTGTTTATTGATATAAACTGTTTACACACCGTTTGATTTATTGAGTAAAACAAAAATAAAATGCCAGGTGTTTTCCGACAGGTTTCCGCAGCCGCTTTGTCTTATTCACACCGCATGTGGGTCTCCAAAGCTTTCATACCCATTGTTCCGAGTTTTAAATTTTTTTGCACAGCCTGCACCGGACCTCGAACACGTTGCCACTAACTGGACTTAACCACGGCGCAAAATTAGGGTTTTGTAACCAATTGTCATTAAATTTACATTTACCCATGGCAAAAGACTAATGCTGAAACTTTCCCGCAGTTCACGCAGCTGCCAGAAAGCATGTGTTAAATAAACTCCCCTCAAACGCGTATTTTAGTTGGTTCCGCCTATTTCGTTCTGCATAACAAATACACGAAAGGATTTCAAATTGATTTCAAGATGAAACTAAAATCTTCTTTATGGGGTCAGTTAGATTTCATTTTAAGACCTTTGAAACGCGAATTTAAGACATTTTAATGCTAATTAAGGCCTTAGTTTTATAATATGGAATTTAAGACTTTTTAAGGATCCGCGGACACCCTGGACCCACTACCTGCAGAATTCTGTACAAAACTGGGGGTCTCTCCCTCACTATCTGTCAGGGGGGAAGATGGGAGATAGTCGACTATGTTTGCCTCTATGTCTGAAGAAATGTGTACAGCTCCTACCCCAGATGTACCACTACCGTCTGGGGCCCTATTTGGACATGGAAAATAGGACCCAGAAATCGCTGCATCACCCTCCCATGCCAAATCTCACCCTACTTCCCATATATCAACAGGAGGAGCCACCCAGGATGTTTGCAAAAGCAACCTCTCCCACAGCCCGTCAGACTGCTGTGTCAAACCCTGACTTGCCCCATATTGACTGCAAGAAAACTCGGTAAAGTCTACTATAGGGAATAAGGTTGCCACATCACCTTGAGATGAAACAGCTGAACCGTTATCCTCCTACTCACGCAGTTGTGATAAATTCAGATGCTCCAGGAATCGTGTTGCAGATGCTGTCTCTGAGGCCCACATCTCGTACTCATTAACCCTAGGTGTCAATTCAGCAGGTCTATTCTCCTGCTTCTGTCCCTTCTCCTTCTTCCTCTCTGATGGAAGAACATACATATCCCATTTTAAAAACACAGTATTTATATATATGGATATTTATCAAATGTATTTAATTAGTGATGAGATGCATTTTTCTCATACCCTCGCACTCATAACACCCCTGGTGGACACTGGGAGTTAACACATCCTCCTGGCTACTAGCCGTCGCGGTCTCTCTGGCCCCACCAAATGGCCCCACCGCAGCACTCGTGCACCCTCCTGTCCGCTCACTCGCTCCGGTATTAGAAAATGGGGCTTGGTTGCTCCCGTCTCCACCACAAGACATACAAAAATTATCAATGATGCTGGCGCTAAAACACTGCTTTTCTTTAATATCGTATTCAGCGTCTCTGCTTGTTTCTCCTAATATACGCTGTTCTCTCCGCCTTTTTAAAGAGGCACCTATATTCCATATAAAACCATATATTCGCGCTAGATGAACAACACACCATCCCTCCATCCGCCTAGCTTTAACCAACAATCCTATGAATAATAAATATAATACCACCATCACTAGCTAGAAAAAATTCCTTGTTACCTTTATCAGCATCATATCCTGTCCCCCCGGGCTTGAGGGTTTTTTTGACCGGATAACACATTCTGAAACATACATTATTGTCTAAGGTATCATTATAAGGATTGTACAAATGCTCAACATGCTCCCCGGGTATGACACTTCGATGGCCCTGTTTATAACTGTGTTCAACCGCTCCCTAATGATCCCAGGTACCTGTTCGGGGTTATTATCAATGTTAATATCTCTAAGATTAATAAGCTGCCTCAGCTCTAGGGCATCAAAGGTAGGGATGTCCCTGACAGTGATTGCGCCTGCCCCATGCTGCACAGCGTCGGCATTGGGGGCATTGTTATCTGCAGAACTAGTAGATGGCTGGTTCTGCAGCTGCTGAGGAGGGCTATGCAGCTCCTGAGGAGGCTCTGAAGTCACTGGCTCAACAACATCACATAGCATGCTCTGATCAGCTGTATGCTCATTGAGCATACAGCCCCCCCCCCCCCCCCCCCCCCCCCGAGAAGGTACATGTCAAAACCATTTTAATTTGAAAAGACCAAAAACGCTCACAGAGAACTGGTACTCAGTGCAGGGTGATTTTATTAACAGAAATCAATAAACACAGTAACAAAGGCTCGGGTCAGAGGAGAACAAAGGGTTAACACCAGACATAACGAGACACAGAACTCAGAGGTGCCGAGGCACGAACACAGAACTTGGGGAACCTAGGATTACGGTCTGGTCACTCACACTCACAGAGACACAGACTCAAACAGGGAACACACAAGAAAGAACACAGACTCAGAGGAACTAGGAATATGGCCTGGGTCACACACACACTGGGGACACTTCAGGCAAACAGAACAAACACAAAACTCAGGAACAGGTGTGGTAGAAATTTCTTTAAGTTTGAGAGTTGCTAATTCTCAGAAAACAACCACAAGTGTGATGAATCATCTCAGGTTTAATCACGGGCCCCCAGAAGTCCTCTGCCGTCTGTGTTACAAGACCAGTTTATATACAGTTTGACATGAAAGGGGTGGACTAATCTTGAACAATCTCCACGTTTGTTCAGGTACTATCTTCAGTATTCTTACCATCAAAGAAACAAATTGTTCACAGTTATTTACAACCCTGTACCCTAAAACACTAAACCAATAAATAGACAGAACCACATACCATGAAAGGGTCAAGCAAACATTCAACCCCCACATTGGTTTAAGTTAGTGACCATTTGCTCTGTTGTAAAATCCCACATTCCCCCCTTTTGACACAAAGTGTCAACACAATTATAATTACCAATCAGAGGGATACAAAACATTACATTATTAGACAGGGTATTTCTATAGCACTGTCATCATATGGGTTTCCTGAGGTCCAATCATTCAATTGTACTTCATCAGTTTTTGTTAATTCAGTTATAGGATATGTGTCCATGTCCTTTAAAGTGTGAAACTGTCCTCTTTGAAGCTGATTCTGCAGAAATTCTTGATTCCTCTGACATCTCGTGTTGTTCTGTCGAGATCGCAGGCTCCTTCTGCGAGGTGGTGTAGTTTCCTGCTGGTGAGCGGAGAATTTTATTTTTTTACCTGGTCCATGTCCGACTCCTCTCGGTTCCTTTCTGCGTGTAAGACGTGTCCATACATTTGACAAAGTCTTTGTTTCCCAGCCGACACATGACATCTTGACACAGCTCCTTGGGCCAGGTTGAGACATTTATTAATGCAGTCTTCGACAGGTGACTGTATGCCACATTATCCGGAGTGTGCAGCGAATACAGTTTCCATGCGGGTGCAATAATCAGCTGGTGACTCACCCCCCTTTTGTCCAGTATCATGAATCTCAAACCAGCAGACTCTCAGAGGAACTGCAGTCCGCACAGCTTCATCCAAGGTGTCCATCATAGCGGTGAATTGATGTGATCCCACTGGTGCCGTGTTGAGGGTCTGATGTGTCCCCGGAGTTTGACGAATCTGCAAAACATAACTTCTACTTTCTCACCCTACATTTCTATTTTACCTTCTTATTCTCCTCAACATCACTTTTTTACCTCTACCCTTAATTCTGCAGCAGATTTTTCTTACTTCTATTTCTGCCTCCCTTTCTCACTCTTGAAAAGAGTGCCAATTTATTTCTTCCTTCTTTGTTTTCCTTCTTTCACTTCCTCTTCTCCTTCTCGACAACATTCTATAACCACATTTTTAACCCATTTTTCTACCATCATTTAGCACTGGGGCTGGTGCTTACACTTCCATTGGGCTTATAACACACACACAATAGTTTCTCATTCACACTGATCTTCCCATCTCATCGTATGGTCAGATCTTATCAGACACTAACTTTGGGTAACTTTCTTCAGCCAGGTAGGTTTGTATGACACATTCGTTCCGAGCAACGTACCCTTATTGTATACACATTGTGCATACAAGACACTGAAGGAGTCACCACAAAGCTTATAAAATTATCACCTCATTCATATGCCCAGTTCATGATATGGGACAATTTCTAAGGTGGTTCTTATAGACCATAGGTCACTAACAGGCAGACCGTGGTCCGGGTGCGGACCCAGAAGCCGCCCCATACGGACCCGGACGTACAGCCAAAACAGAAGATTGTGATTTAAAACCTAACGGGGCGCTTCTATTTCCACCGGCGCAGCTTTTTTAAACTTTACAGTAGTGGAAACGCACAGACCAATTGCATGCGAGTTGAGCCATCCCACGTGATACCACTCAGCCAATCAAGTCTGTGCATCCCAGGCGGTAAACATTACGACTCTACAGTGTAAACAGCGCTAGAGGCAAGTTACACATGAAAACAGTGTTGCCAACTTAGCGACTTTGTCGCTATATTTAGCGAGTATTCAGACCCCTCTAGCGACACATTTTTTTTTAAAAAGCGACTAGCGACAAATCTGGCGACTTTTTCTGGTGTTGCTTGAGACTTTTGGAGACTCTGGTGTGTCTGTACTGCACCATTCTTACACTTCTCAATTTGCCGCAGTAAGATGGCAAATCAGCTGCAGCTGCGAGCCCCACCCCCATCCCAAAGCCTTCACAGGCGGCCCAGTCCTCTCGCAGCAGTCCCTCCCTCCCAGCTGCAGTCACAGCAGGAAGTGTTCACGCCTCCGCGTCCCGACTGCAAATGAATCGCGTGTGCGATCATGTATGTGTGTGATCTGTACTATGCATGGCATAAAAAAAAAATAAAATAAAATAAAAAAAGTTCAAATGTTCTTTGTCTAAAATAAATCACTGCATTTGCCTCAAACAGCCTCAGTCATTTACAGCAAGGCAAATGTATTTATTTCTGAGAACTTATTAACTGCAGGCCGTCATGCTACATTATATGGCACAGTACAAATATTTTGAGTGTCCCTTATTCTGTCCCTTATTTCTTATAAAGAATCACAATTGTCTCTTATTTTCCATTTCTGAAGTTGGCAAAAGTGTCCATCACAATTACAGCATGTGCCATGGACATTATGCAAATTACGCAATGATGTCATTCAGCGACTTCTAGCGACTTTTAGGACAGCCAATAGCTACTTTCCTTTCTGACGAGTTGGCAACACTGCATGAAAAGACAGTACAAAGAAAAAGAAAGAGAGCGATACATGTAGAAAACAAAGGGAGAGAAACTGTAAAGTGAGACGGAGAAAGAGCTTAGTTAATGAGAGAACATTATACATATCTACAGCCATACATATATGTTCAGTTGTATGTTACATGACAATAAATATTGTCAGAAAGTTTTTGAATTGTACTGAATTCATTTGATTTGACAGTCAGGTATTGATTACATGCAGATGTTGATAAAACTACTAGGCTACTTAAATATATATCATACTAACTAGTTAGACATGATCTTCCGGACCTTTGAAATTTTCGAAATTTTCTCTAACTGGACCTCTTTAAATTTTAGTTGAATACCCCTGTTATAGACAATAAAAGTTCACTTCTTATAGACAACATCTTACTCCTCATAGACAATAGCGTACTTGTCATTAACAATAGCTTACTTCTCATTTAACAGCTTAGTTCACATTAACAACATTATCGAACTTCTCATTAACAATCAGAGCTTACTTCTTCAGTACTGTCTTAATTTTTTTCCATGTTTTTCACGTACGGGTCGTTTCCTTAATAAACCATATGGCTTCCCAAAAGAAGACTTACATTTGTAATCCTCAGCCAGTGGAGTTTTCTCGTTGTTTCTTTTTTTTCTTCTTTTTTGTTTTTTCAGGATTATTTTTTCATCATCTGGCATCTGTCCCTCAGACACACTGGTCTCATTACCAGGAGGGATTACAAAGATCACGTGATTACCAAACACACACACCTAGGGTTTTTCATTTTGACGCAGACCAAAAACATAAATCAACACTTAACAGACATACACAAGAAATGATTCATAACACTGTACTCACTTATCAAATGAATGGAGCATCCACTGTCCGCCACCCGTTCTGTCCTCAGGCGGGATTCCAGCCCTCCGTTTGTCGGAGCGGAACTTTCCCTTCATTTTTAAATTTTACCACCGGTGGTTCCTTTGGTCCAGAACAAACGCCGGTCAGTGGCCTGTCCATCCCATCCTCGTTGCCAAATTGTGGTAGAAATTTCTTTAAGTTTGAGAAAACAACCACAAGTGTGATGAATCATCTCAGGTTTAATCACGGGCCCGGAGAGGACGTCCTTGCAGAAGTCCTCTGCCGTCTGTGTTACAAGACCAGTTTATATACAGTTTGACACGAAAGGGGTGGACTAATCTTGAACAGACTCCACGTTTGTTCAGGTACTATCTTCAGCCTTCTTACCATCAAAGAAAAAAATTGTTCACAGTTATTTACAACCCTGTACCCTAAAACACTAAACCAATAAACAGACAGAACCACATACCATGAAAGGGTCAAGCAAACATTCAACCCCCACATTGGTTTAAGTTAGTGACCATTTGCTCTGTTGTAAAATCCCACACAGGTCACGCACTCACTCGTGGACACAACAGGGGACGCTAACAGACAAACACAGAACTCGGGATCAGGGCATCCAACCTGGTTCACACACTCCCTCGTGGACACAGCAGGGGATGCTAACACACCATACAGGACTCGGAGGGAACGGCCTGGGCCACGCACAGACTTGGGGACACTCCAGGCAACAGACATACAGACACTGACTCGAAATAACTAGACATACACAAGACACAGAGAGGAAAACTCAAAGAGACACATGAAACAGGGCTACTTAACAAATTAAGCTCCAAAGACAAAATCCAAAAAAAGGAGAAAACTCTGGCAGGGTTGGAACAAAGGCTGGGTAGCTAACTATGACTGGAAACTGGAAAGGGCAAGCAACACAGGACAAACAACCTAGCGAGGAACAAAGGGAAAAGGAGGGGCATATATACTCAGGGACAGAACAAGACACAGGTGAAAATAATCAATACTAAAACAAAGTGAAACAGACAGACAGAGTGGATCCTGCACAGTCTTTCACAATAAAAGTCCAGCACAGGAAGTCCTGACAGTGCCTATCGGATTTTTTCAAATACAATAATACAATTTCAATGCAGTTCGACCCCCGCTCTCACTCTCAATAAAGTACATATAAGTGAACAAAGTGATTACATACATACCTGAAGGGAAGATCAGCATGTTTCCTCTGATTTTTACTATCAACCACTTCGGAAAAAAGTTCTGTTCCGTTCATCGTTTTATTGTGATCCTTCTGTTCATTTTGTGTTATTTTGTGCATTTTTTTAATGATTTTATTACTTGTTTTTAATTTTCAACTGCTTATTATGATTTGGTGTTATGTCATGCTCAGGCAGCCACCTTTAGCATTAGGTTAGGGTTAACTGTACTGGCGCACAAGTTGATTATTTTGGCTGCAGCCTCTCTGTGAAATACTTCATACTGTTACCCCTCTGAAAAGAAGGTAGTGAATCAGAGGGGACTAGCTCCATGGCACACTTCACAAATCTGCACATTAAAGCAGGCACTGCGAAAGCTGAAAAGGAAGTGGCTTTCTGCAAAAACAGTTGAATAAAAATCCTGCTGCAATGCCAGAGCTGAATACTATTCATCACTGAGGAAAACTAGAATAACCGCAGGTTTCAATTCAGCACCCTAGCCAAACTGACAAAAAAGACTTTTCTGAATCTCTTTCAATGCAAACAAATCAGTCAGCTAAACACAATGAAACCTATTAAAAAGACAAAAAGTGATTCAAGTGTCAGTTTACTGGATGTGAACAATGGCAATACAAGCTCTCTGCTTGCTGACACAGACTTGATGTCTCAAAATAACTTAAATTTAAACAACTCAATAATAGCATTCACAAAAATGCATGATGTTTCAGAAGACGTTTATGGCTGTACTACCAAACACATAGAAGATAAAAAAAACTGATTGACTACTAATTATACAACAGACAAACTGAGGATTTAGTATTAAGAATTTGACCCCTTAAGCATGGACTATCCTAAAAGCAGAAATACATGGACACACACACACACACACAAACACAAACAGGTTTGGTCTGTTTGGTTTCCTCATAGATGAATGTATTATATAACAAATTCGTAGAACTGGAAAGGATAGCTGCCTTTTGTGGAAAGCACCTGAGAATTGTTGTCGTGTTTGGCTCAGCATTTTCAGAATAGGGCTTGTTTTCCCCTCCTTGGTTTCCAGTAGACTAATTGAGAGATGTAAGATTACAAGTGTGGAGGTGGATCTTCTTAATAGCTGAGAAACCTGAAAAGAGCAGTTATTGCCACAGACCCAGGTATAGAAACTGAGAATAAAAATGCTGCCAGGTTGTGGTTTCATGTGACAGAATATGGCTTTTCAGCAGATGTAAATGGTAGGTACTCCTTTAGTGTTCACCTAGTGTCCATCCACATGGTGAGATTTGCATTTGTTCCAACCATAACATCAGTATCTCAAACTGTAATAGTTCAGCTGTGAAACTGAAGTATGTGAACTAGAACTGTGAAACCCTATGACCCTTATGTGTGTTATTAGTCTTTTGCCCAAAAGTGAACCAAACATGGTTAACTAACATAGAAATGCTTTAGTGTTCAAAAACCACTCCAGTTGAACCAGTTTAGATTTAAGCTTGTCAAATACTTAAAAAAGAAAATTTGCTTTATCAGCCAAGTGAAAATGGTTCTGGCAGTTATAGTGTAGTGTCTGGTCCTGATTCCTTAACCAAATTTCAGCAGTCTCCTTGGTTATTTTGTTTGATTGAGTGATTGATGTCAATAATTTGACAAAAGCACCCTTTCTATGACTATCGAATAAATCTGTTATGTTTAAGATATGAGACGCTACTCACTGTATCCTATTGAAATTCTTTTTTTTTTTTTTGAACATATTGTTCTGGTACAATTTGTTCGTCTTTTGTTTCTTGCTTAAGATATTCTAATTTTGAGGACACTGAGTAGTATAAGGTGAAGATAGCATCACAACTAGCAACACTGAAAACTAGGACTTGAATGTTTGAAAATACATTTTGAATGTAAAGATTTTGGTTTCCAAACTGAAAGCTATGATTCAAACTGTTGGGAAAACTGTGTTATTCATTTAGCATAGTATTATGTTTAGCTGATTTATTAATGTTATTTATGTTCAGTTTCTGTAGATGGAAAATCACGGTTTACATTTACTTATTTAGTATCAAATATATAATTGTGTGAACTTGTATTAGTTATTATTATTATTATTATTGTTATATTAAAGAATGTGTTGTACCATATAGTGTGACTAGAAACAGAGACTTAGGACTAGAGGTGGTCAACCCCAGAAACCGTGGTTTTGGTAAACGTGAGTTATAGGTCAGACAACTGCAGAATGAGGGGTACCTGGAAATGGTCAGTAAGGAATTCTTTAGATTTCACAGATGGGTGCTGTCTCATGGGATTGGCTGAATAAAGTGCAGAGGGGTCAGGACTGACCCGAGCACCAACGAAGGGCGAGTCAAGTCTAAATCGTGACTTCTCCCACCTGTAGTCAACCAATAAGTTGTGATTCCTGGCTAACATATAATGTCATGTTTTCCTTTGCTCTGCATCTGTTTCTTGCAAGGTTGGTTGCAGCTAACTGCTTGCAGACTGAGATTTACTGACCAAGGCAGGGTCCTTGTGCAAGCGTTTGAAATTTCAATTAAAACTTATGTGTGAACATATTGCTAATTTCCAATGAATGAACGCGCTTACAAATTTGGTGACCCCGACGTGACGGAAGAGTAGGATCGAGAAGAACTCCTGGCTGACTCACAGATAATTCACTGGTCGACCACAAAGACAAGGTAAGCAGAAACCTGTTGTTTATATAATAAACGAATTCTGTATAATTGATTTTATCCAAATTAATGTGAGTTGTCTGAGAGTGGGGAGGGCAGAGTAAAACTCATTTTGTCTAATTTATACGGTGACAAAGTAAGGACTGACGTACATACATTTTTGTCTAGAATAACTGAAATTCCAAAGTGATTATATAATGTTGGGTTGGCAGACCCTGGTGTCCTGAGTGGATCCCTAAAAGGGTCTGGGGTAATGATCCCCTGGGAGATAACTCTCCCTAAACTTAATTCTGGGTTGGCGGACCCTGGGTCCCCCCCCCCTTTGGATCTGTTTTCGGGTAAGTGAATCACTTCTATTGCAAGTGTGTCGTGCTGTATAGTTCGTCTACAGATTAGCAACAGACTAGCTATAGCCTGACACACCTAAAAACTAACTAAACTCTCTAAACCAGGGGTCTCAAACTCAATTTACCTGGGGGCCGCTAGAGGCAGAGTCTGGGTGAGGCTGGGCCGCATCAGGTTTTCCACAAGAAAAGCTTTGTTAAAAAAATTCCAATCTTCTTAAATCTCTTTATTTTTATTTTTAACACAAAATAAGATAAAAAAATAAACAAATTAAGAATTAATAAGAAAATAAATAAAATAAATATATCAATCAGTAATAAATATGATCTGTTATGTCTGTTATTGTTTTGTATCTGTTGTCTAGGCAACTACATTGTAAAAGCTAACGTTAGCTTGTAAAGTTTTTTTGTATTTTTATTAAACAGATGTACTATTCTATTTTAGTTTCGGTTTCAGTTTATAATATCTATTTTTTATATTTAACATTTTTATGGTAATGAAGAATATGCACAATGCATAATGCACAGTGTATATGCAAAATAATGATCTGATGAAAATAAAGAAAATAATCCTGAATTTTAGATAATAAGATTAAAAGCACTACGTTTATTATACATTTTATTATGTGTTTACATTTTTGAAAACCAATGCAAGTAGTATTTTGCAGCAGTGGTGATTTGAGAGAAATATGATGTTATTTAATATAAAACCATGCAGAAGGCGCTCTGTGGCGCAGCAGGAATTTGAACAGCGTCCTGAGTCGTAGCTGGACGCCACGTACAGACGCTGAACGGCACCGCCGGTGTGCGTACACTAATAATTTTAAAGACGTGGTGCGACGCGACGCGATGCTGCGTTTCTCGTTCGGTGTGTGACCCCCTTAAAGTGCCATACATATCAAACTTGCGGGCCGCACTAACATTAAACTTCCATATTAAGGCGGGGGCCACAAACTATCGTCCTGCAAATGGCCCGCGGGCCGCGAGTTTGAGACCCCTGCTCTAAACAATTCATTAACCGCTACACATTCCGGTACTAGTCAAATACCTTTCTATTTTGACCGGTATTTATTGCTATTTCCAGACTTAGCGCTCGTTAGCCTACCAGTTAGCTTAGCTAGCTAGTAACATGGCTTCTCCCTGTCTCTCTTTCCTGCTCGGTGTGCCACATGTTTAGTTATTCCTCTGCCTCCTTTAGTGATAATGATACTTGTAGTAAGGTTCTGATAGCTTTGGAGGAGAGGATCACTGATTTGGAAGCGCGGCTCCACGCCTTTGAACAAAAGCCAGCTATCCTAGCCCCATAAGCAGGTGTGGAGACACTGAGCTCAGGCTCAGGGTCTGTTAGCAGTCTAAGGGCAGCACCGGAGCAGCCCGGGGAATTAGCCTGGGCGACATCGAGTCAAATCTGAAGCTGCTGGCTAAGGCTAATCGTAAATATGGAAAAATTGTGTTACAACCCTAAAGGCTAGGGCTATGGCGGGAGTAACATAAGAGCCAAGATGTTAAAAGGCAAGTGGGTATTTATTGTCAGATCCAAAGAAAATTGAGCTTGCCAATAACAATAACTAATGGAGGGACAGATTCTGGTGCCAACATAAACCACAAGGTCAACAAAAGAACAAAGCCAATGGCTAATAAACAACCAAATGCATCAGAGTCTGTCCTGTTAACAATATCTGGTACAAATAATAGAAAAAAAACAACCGAAATACAATAAGCGAACGAAAAGTGGGAACGGGAAGGTGGCTGAATAAGCAGTTAACCAAATTATATGGTTGTCCTCAGGACAATAACAGTTACAAATCACATCCATAATCACAGAACATAGCTACGAGCCAGACTGCACATGGAAAGTGTTGGGACATACATTACACCTGTGTCCCCCCGAGTTGGTTTATTTGAAGAGATCAGTCAGTAGCCTACTGAAGATTCTATACTTTTATTGTTTCCACAGCAAAACAGATTACATGAGCAAATACAGTCAGATATATCTGGAGTTCTGTGGCACTATTTCTAATGCATGCAGCCACAGAACTGAAAACAAGGAAACACACAGTGGTTATATAGTCTGATTACGCCCTTCTCAATTGAAACTCTTGCCGCTCAGCTCGTTCCCATATATGGCCTTTGCACCATATGCTCAGTAATATTTCCCTTCTCATACATGGTCTTTACATCAGTGTATGCTCAATAATATTTTACTTCCCATATATGGTCTCTACACCAGTGTATGCTCAGTAATTTTCCACTTCTCATATACATAGGCATACACCAGTGATTACAATAATTCAGTCTTTTATCTTTGACCCCTCACAATTCCCCCTTTTGATCTCTTCTAGAGATCATACTGTTGCAAGAACTTATGTTCTTCCTTCTCCAGAGTGCCTGTGGCGAGGAGGGGCATCATCTGTATAACATCCTGTTTACCTTCTACAGCAGTGGTAATTAAACGGGTGAAAAGCGATTCAAGAGTCTCTTTTCTGGGATGCAGGCTTCCTCCGTTTCTTTCTTCTATTCTTCTATTCTTCAGCCTGACCCGTCCGGATCAGGCGCGTTGCTGGTCTGGGGGTAGACTACCCCAGCCAGAGCCTGGTCCAAGGGATTATTCTGCCCTTTTTGTTGAGGACCAGACTGAATGGGAGACTCAACCGAGTCCCCCTTTTGAGATGCGCTCTCCTCCTGCTCCTTCTGGATATCCTGCAGGGTGCACCCTGGTTCCAGCGCCGGCACACACTGACTCCAATGAAGCCACGTCTCTCCTTTGCCGTCCAGCCGGACAGCGTGGGATGTTCTTTCCACCACTCGATAGGGGCCTGTCCACCGGGGTTCTGTCCACTTCCATTTGATGACCTTTAGCAGAACCCACTCCGCTATATGTGGATCAGCTCCTTTCTCCCCCTCCTGGTTCTCCTTTACCTGTGATGCAAAAAGCTGACACCAAAGCTTTAACCCTCTGGGGTCTGAGGGGGTTTTGGGGCCTGGACAAATTTTGACAAGTCCTGACATTTGTGCTTTTTTCAGTGTCTTTTAAACATATTAATGTCTAAAATCTGATAACACTGTAATCAGCACAAAATTGGCTACAATAATATGTGAGCAGCAAGTTTATACATTATTGTGTTTTTGAGAAAAAAGTGTTTATGCATGGTTAGTGAAAAACTACAATTTTTTACTCACTGAAATAAGACCATAAAACAAACAGAACATTGGTTCACAAGACTTTGGAGACCAGCATGTTGTAGGCTAAAGTGTTTACGTCAGAGTGCTGTGAATGTCATCTTGTTCACACATTCACAGTAAACAATACACTGATTTAAATTTTCTAAGACACTTTTTGTCCAGAAAGGCCTTATGCAAGAGGGTGTGTTTGAGGATGAATAGTCATGTGATTTACCTGAGAACACAAAAGACGCACTGAATGACCAGACAAAGACGCGCATAATGAGCCTTTCAGTCAATGTAGATGGGACGGATTAGTGCAGCACAATACAACACAATGAGGAGCCAAACGATCCTCATTTGAGTTAAAATCAGTGTTTTTACGCTGAGGACAAACTAAACTATTTGTCTCTGTGTGGAATATAAGGAGCGCCGCTTCACGCGCATAACACGCCATCATCCAAACGCGCAGAAAAAGTGAGTAAATTCTATGATGAAGTTTGATATTTTGTGTCATTTCTCGGGGGTGTGCACATATTTACCTGGTTCACCTGAGATTATTTACATGTGAACAGTGGACAGTGTACAAGGCGGGACCGCATTACCTGAAATGAGGTGAGACAGGAAAAAACGGGCCTTAAGTTTGATTCGGCCTTATCAGGAAAAGATGCGTCAAAACGCGCCGGCGCGTGCGTTGACCCCAGAGGGTTAAAGACCTCATAGTTCCATATTATCCCAATAGACCACTTCACTCTCAGAGTGCAGGTCTACTTGTGGTTCCCAGAGTTTCCAAAAACAGAATGGGAGGCAGAGCCTTTAGTTATCAAGCTCCTCTCCTGTGGAACCAGCTCCCAGCCTGGGTTCAGGAAGCAGGCACTCTCTGTACTTTTAAGGCTAGACTTAAAACCTTCCTCTTTGACAAAGCGTACAGTTAGGGCTGGCTTCAGGTAACCCTGAACCATCCCTTAGTTATGCTGCGGTTGAAGTAGCACAGAGAAAGTGTGTGTAAAAGTTATAAATGTCTTGTTGGGAGCTCCATTGTCGAGCTGGGTGAGGGTTTGAGGAAGTGGAGAGTTTGAAATAAAAACGGGGAGTGAGCGCAGCGTTATAGGGGGTTGGGGTGTGTCCGTAGGAAGACAGAGAGAGAGAGAGATAAGGAAGTTGAGCAGGGGTATGAGCTGTGTGTGTGTGTGTGTGTGTGTGTGTGTGTGTGTGTGCGTGTGTGTGTGTGTGTGTGTGAGAGAGTGCCTTGGACAAAGTGAAGGTGGCAATTTAGCAGGGCGAGAGGTAACGCGAAAACCAGTAAGTACTTGTTTTATTTATGCACATAAGGAAGTAAGAGTTAGTTTGTGGAAGATAACCTACCGAACGTACTGATTATCCAGAGGCAGTTAGCCTGCTGTCACAAGTGCCAACTACCATTTGGACCCTTGGTCCTCATGACGTTGGGCTGCTGGATACTTCACCTGTCAAGATCTCTGTGGTCCCTGGACACCCTCCTGTCTGGCGAACTCAGTACAACCTGCCTCCAGAAAAGGAGGAAGGCATTCGTACAACCATAGAAGGACTTTTGACAGCAGGTGTTCTTGTTCCAATTACCCATTCCAGCTGGAACACTCCCTTATTGCCTATTCAGAAGACTCCAGGAAACTGGCGCATGGTGCTGGACTTCAAGCCCGTAAACGACGCACCTGTGCTTGATCTCCAGCCTGTTCCAGATCCTTACCTCATGCTTCAGAACCTTACACCACTTCACACCTGGTTTACAGTCATAGACCTGGCTAATGCTTTCTTCTGTGTGCCCTTGCATCTTGATTCCAGACCTATTTTTAGTTTGACATACAGAGGCCAGCATTATACTTATACTCGCCTGCCACAGGGATATCATGACAGCCCTGGCATTTTCAACTCCATACTGAAAACTCATCTCTCTGATTTCATCCTGTCACCGGGCGTAGTGCTTCTCCAGTTTGTGCACAATCCTGTTTGGATGGTACATATGCACTGCTCTGTCACCTGGCCACAAAAGGCTACAAAGTCAAGAAAGAAAAGATCCAACTGTGCAGGAGAGTCGTTACCTTCCTGGGAAGAGAGATCTCAGGGAAAGGACAAACCCGATCTCACCCAGCCGCTCAGAGACATTGTTGCTGAGGCTGTAAATCGCAACCTTTCCGCCCCTTTGCACTGGACTCCTGAGGCAGACATGGCCTTCACAGCCACCAAGACTGCTCTCTCACAAGCTCAGGCCCTGGCAAACCCTGATTTCACACAGCCATTTTACCTGGATGTTTCTGAAAAGCACGGTTTTGTTAATGCCATGTTGTATCAGAAAAAGGAGGGGGAAAGAAGAGTGTTAATGTACTACAGCACCAAATTCGATGCCATGGAAGCAAGTCAAGCAGGATGTACCCGATATCTTGCAGCTGCAGCAAAAACAGTGGATAGAACAGCTCATCTAGTGATGTGTCACCCATTGAAAAGCAACACTATGCATGGGGTGGTGGCCTTTCTGAATTCAAAGGCATTTACCCTGTCAGTGGCAAGAAGAACAAAGATCCTAGAAACACTGACCCAACCACACATCTCTTTCCACACGGAAGCCATCAATATGGCTGTAGGAATGATCTCAGAAACTCATGAACCTCACGTATGTGAGGAAAAGGCACAGATGGAAGATCTCATAAGAGCCATAAGCTATCCAGCAGCTGTGGCTGTTATGAAATGTAAAGGGCACCAAAAGTTGACTTCATGGGTGGCTCGGGGAAATGACGCAGCAGATAAAGCAGCTAAAGAAGCAGGGGACTACCAACCCAGGCAGATGGTGTTGAGGCATCAGGATGCAGAACTGCCTAGGCTGTCATAAAAAAATATGAAACAAATGCAAGCTAATGCAGGAGTGTATGAGCAGAATGAATGGAAAAAGAAGGGAGCCACACAAAAGGAGGGACTATGGAGAGCACATGACGGGAGATTAGTGGCTCCAACAAAACTGTGTATATTGCTGTTCCAGCAAGCTCATGGACGGGCACATACAAATACTCAGAAAGCAGTGGAAATCCATTGGTGGCACCGGCACGTCAGCCATGATCGAGAACTATATAGCCGACTGCTCTGTATGTAATGAGCATAATCCAAAAGTCCCATACAAGTGTTCATTGGGAAAGTACCCCATGCCTGATGCTCCCTTTAAGGAAATCACTATTGACTATACTGACGGGAATGGATTAGAGAGTGACGGGTACCTATACCTGCTGGTTATGGTGGACAGATTCACTAAATGGGTGGAACTGAAAGTGCAGCCAATGTCATCAAGTCAAATGAAGAATTGTGTTGTTCAGCTGAAACCAGATTGCACATTTGTTACAGTACAATCAATGAGCTTAAATCAGCCATGCTCAGCTCAGTTGGCTGAAATAAAAGCTCTCACCGCAGCCTGTCAGATGGCAGCAGGAAAAACAGCCACTATCTATATAGATAGTGCATATGGGAATGGAGTGTGTCACATCCATGAGAGTATATGGAAACAACGAGGCTTCTTCCATGCACACCTGTTGTTCATGGTTCAATTCAATTCAATTCAATTTTATTTGTATAGCGCCAAATCACAATACAAATCATCTCAAGGCACTTTACAAAAACTAAAACTAAAAACGCAACAATTCCCTTATGAGCAAGCACTTGGCGACAGTGGAGAGGAAAAAACTCCCTTTAACGGAAGAAAAAAACCTCCAGCAGAACCGGGCTCAGTTTGGGCGGCCATCTGCCTCGACCGGTTGGGGTGAGTGGATAGAGCAGAGAGAAAAGAACAGCAACAATAAACAACAAATAGACACTGCAGGTTGGTGGGACCAGTAACTGCACATCAGCGATATACAGCTCCAGGACCAGGGACACCTGCAGAAGGTACAGAGAGAACAGAGAGAGAGGGAGAGAGCACAAACTAGGGGAGAGAGAGAACACAAGGTTAGTAAGATTCAATGGTGGAATATACATGAGGTGGGAGGAGAGAAGAGAGGGGAGGGGAAGGGAAAGGGGGGGGTTAGGGTAGGGGAGCTCAGTGCACCGATGGTCCTCGGGCAGTCTAGGCCTATAGCAGCATAACTAAGGGATGGTTCAGGGTTGCCTGAAGCCAGCCCTAACTATACGCTTTGTCAAAGAGGAAGGTTTTAAGTCTAGCCTTAAAAGTATAGAGAGTGTCTGCTTCCTGAACCCAGGCTGGGAGCTGGTTCCATAGGAGAGGAGCTTGATAACTAAAGGCTCTGCCTCCCATTCTGCTTTTGGAAACTCTGGGAACCACAAGTAGACCTGCACTCTGAGAGCGAAGTGGTCTATTGGGATAATATGGTACTATGAGGTCTTTAAGGTATGAAGGAGCTTGATTATGAAGGGATTTGTATGTGAGAAGAAGGATTTTAAATTCTATTCTATATTTTACAGGGAGCCAATGAAGAGAAGCCAATATAGGAGAAATATGATCTCTCCTGCTAGTTCCTGTCAGGACTCTGGCTGCGGCATTCTGGATGAATTGGAGGATTTTTATGGAGATATTGGGACATCCAGATAGTAATGAGTTACAGTAATCTAGCCTTGAGGTAACAAATGCATGGACTAGTTTTTCTGCATCATTTTGAGACAGGATGTTCCTAATTTTGGAAATGTTGCGCAGGTGAAAGAATGCAGTTCTAGAGATTTGTTTTATGTGTGAGTTAAAGGACATGTCCTGGTCAAAAATAACTCCAAGGTTTTTTACAGTAGTGCTAGAGGCCAGGGTTATGCCATCTAGAGTAGCTATAATTTGAGAAATGTTATTTCTGAGATTTTTAGGCCCAAATATAATGACTTCTGTTTTCTCTGAGTTTAAAAGTAAAAAGTTACTGGTCATCCAGGCCTTTATGTCAGTTAGACAGGCTTGAAGTCTGGTTAACTGGTTTGTGTTAACAGGTTTAATAGATAGATATAACTGAGTGTCATCTGCATAGCAGTGGTAATTAATAGAGTGCTTCCTAATGACATATCCTAAAGGAAGCATGTACAGGGTGAACAGAATCGGTCCTAGCACGGAGCCTTGTGGAACTCCATAACTAACTTTTGTTCGTGTGGAAGGTTCATCATGGACATGAACAAACTGGAATCTGTCCGATAAATAGGATTGGAACCACTTTAACGCTGTTCCTCCGATACCAATCACATGCTCCAGTCTCTGTAATAAGATGTTGTGGTCAATGGTGTCGAATGCTGCATTAAGGTCTAGGAGGACAAGTATTGAAACAAGTCCATTATCTGAGGCTAAGAGAAGATTGTTGGTAACTTTCAACAGTGCTGTTTCTGTACTATGATGTGCTCTAAATCCTGATTGAAAATCTTCAAATAGTTCATTCCTGTGTAAGTGGTCTGATAGCTGCTTAGCAACAGCTTTTTCTAGGATTTTAGAAATAAATGGCAGGTTGGATATTGGTCTATAATTAGCCAAGACTCCTGGATCAAGACTAGGAATTTTTGAGTAAAGGTTTGATTACTGCAGTCTTAAAGGCCTGTGTTACGTAGCCTGATACTAGAGATAAATTTACCAAGTCCAATAAAGATGAGTTGATTAATGGCAGGGTGTCTTTAAGCAGTCTAGTCGGGATGGGGTCTAAGAGACACGTTGATGATTTCGATGAAGCAACTACTGATGTAAATTCAGAGAGATCTATGGGAGAGAAGCAGTCTAAACATAACTGAGGTCCTACAGATGATTCAAGAGCTACTGTAGTAGAAGATTCATTTATTGCAGGTAGAGGAAGCATCTGCTGAATTTTATCTCTAATAGTTGTGATTTTATTTGTAAAGAAACTCATAAATTCATCACTGCTGAGAGCTAAGGGAACACTGGGCTCAACAGAGCTGTGACTTTTTGTCAGCCTGGCTACAGTGCTGAAAAGAAACCTGGGATTGTTCTTATTTTCCTCTATTAGTGATGAATAGTATGCAGTTCTGGCTTTACGGAGAGCTTTTTTATATGTTAGTAGACTGTTTCCATCATTTTAAATTCAAAAGTTATTAAAGAATGATCTGACAAAACAGGATTTGGGGGAAAAACTATTAGATGTTCAATTTCGATGCCATAGGTCAGAACAAGATCAAGGGTGTGACTGAAACAGTGGGTGGGTTTATTAACATTTTGAATGAAACCAGTTGAATCTAATATAGAATTAAATGCAATGCTGAGGCCGTTATTTTCAACATCTACATGAATGTTAAAATCTCCCACTATAATGACTTTATCTGATCAATGTACTAAATCAGACAGAAAGTCAGGGAATTCAGTTAAAAACTCTGAGTAAGGGACAGGTGGACGGTACACAATGACAAGTAGAACTGGTTTTTGTGTTTTCCAGTTTGGATGTGAGAGACGAAGAGTGAGGCTCTCAAATGAGTTATAACTGTTCTGAGGATGAAAGTTTAATAATAAGTTTGAGTGGAAGATTGCAGCTACTCCTCCACCTCGACCTGTGCTTCGAGGAACATGATAATTTTTATGACTGAGGGGGGTTGATTCATTCAGACTGACATATTCATCCCGCTGTAACCAGGTTTCAGTAAGATAAAGTAGGTCAATTTGGTGATCAGTTATCAAATCATTTACTAACAGAGATTTAGATGAAAGAGACCTAATATTTAATAGTCCACATTTGACAGTTCTGTTTTTCTGTTCAATAAGAGGAGTGGTCTTAATTTTTATTAAGTTTTTATGAAGAACTCCTCTTCTGTTAACTTCTGATTTATTTGATTTATATGTTCGAGGGGCAGACACAGTCTCTATGTGGTTTGGTTTTTGGTGAAGCAGTGGCACAATTGATTCAAGCTATGCAGCTACCTAAAGAGTTAGCCATAGTAAAATGTCCAGCACATCAAATAAACAGCCCTTTAGTACCAAAAGGAAATAACCTAGCTGACGAAGCAGCAAAAGAAGCAACCAAAAGTGTAATATAAGCTCCAATTTTGTATGAAGAAGACGCAGCACCCATAACTAGTTTGGCTTCACAAATAGAAGATCAAAAACCAGTACCTGAGGCAGAAAAGAGACTATGGGTCCAAAGGGAGGCCATCAGTACAGCCACACCCCATGAAGGGTTGTGGAGAAGTAGCCATGGTCACTTTGTATTACCTTTAGCTTTGTTGCCATTTGCTATTAGAAAGATGCATGAAGCAGATCATTGAGCCCATCTGTTGAAAAAGTTGCAAGCCATGTGGTGGTCACCCTACCTGACACCAATGGTTGACAGGGAGCAGCTTTGTGTCAGCACTGCCCAAAGTACAATGTCAGGAAAATGTTCACTCACCCAATAGCTCATATACCTGTGCCTGAAGGACCATTTAGGCATTTGATGATGGACTATGTTGATATGAAAGGTATCTTTTTGTGGTTGAGTGCAGATTTAGAAGATGGATAGAAGCGTGTCCAGCTACTAGGCCTGATCATAAGGCAGCAACCAGGTTTTTGTGTATGGAAGTCTTTCCTAGGTTTGGGATGCCAGATACCATCTCATCAGATAATGGTCCTCACTTTGTGTCAGGAGTAATGCAAGAAATGTTTAAAATCCTAGGTGTCAAACAGAAGTTTGGATGTGTGTATCACCCAGTCACAGGGATCAGTGGAGCGTGAAAATGGTACGCTCAAAACTAAAATATGTAAAATCATAGTTGATAGTGGAAGGAGACTAACATGGGTGGATGCAGTGCCTTTAGCACTAATGTACATGCGCTCTCAAACTAACAGACTAACTCACCTAACCCCGCATGAAATGCTTACGGGACGTCCCATGCCACTCCCAATATCGTGGTCCTATAGAAGGACCAACACTGCAACAGCTTGAAAGAGAATTGGGGGATTATCTGAGGGGTCTAACTCAAATCCACAGACTTGTCTTCCAGCAGGTGAAAGAAGCCAACAGCAAAGGAGAAAATAGAATCCCAGTGGATGCACAGGGGATTCAAGTGGGTGACCAGGTTTTCATACAAGTGTTCAGATGTCAGTGGAACGAACCCCGTAGAGAGGGTCCATTCAAGGTGGTTTTGACTACTCCTACTGCTCTAAAAGTAGAAGGAAAGGACGTCTGGTATCACCGTAATCATTGTACTCGTCACCGACCGCCAAACCCGCCAGGTCATCTTCTCATACCGGACCAGGCTGAAGGGGATGCTGAAGGCACCACACGAAGCTCTACAGTCGACTCACCAGCCTCACCTCAAGGAAAGAGACGTTCAGTTCGATTGCTGGAGCGTTGCAGAAACAGACTAGCCTCACCAGAGGGAGCACAAAGCTCTTCAACTAGTAACAGTAACACCGACCAGGGTAGTGCAGTAGTCCTGCTTACAAGCCCTGAATCCTCAGATGAAGGCCCCTCAGCTAGGGATGAGGAACTCTTTAATGCACCTCCCACACCTGGATGGGAAGGGCACCATACTGACGAATTTGATTCAGAGTAATCCTGTTTCTTTTATTCTATCTCTGATATTGTTGCTTACCCTTTCAGGTTTTGCAAGGGGGGAGATTCTGATAATTGATCCTCCCATAATCAGCACCATAAACACTCAACACCCACTAGCAGATTGTGCAATTACTATGATCACTCTAACAGTCAACAAAGGCATAGTACAGTCAGGAAACAAACATTTCATGTACAGTACAGACCAAATGTTTGGACACACCTTCTCATTCAAAGAGTTTTCTTTATTTTCATGAGTATGAAAACTGTAGATTCACACTGAAGGCTTCAAAACTATGAATTAACACATCTGGAATTATATACATAACAAAAAAGTGTGAAACAACTGAAAATATGTCATATTCTAGGTTCTTCAAAGTAGCCACTTTTTGCTTTGATTACTGCTTTGCACACTTGGCATTCTCTTGATGAGCTTCAAGAGGTAGTCACCTGAAATGGTTTTCACTTCACAGGTGTTCCCTGTCAGGTTTAATAAGTGGGATTTCTTGCCTTATAAATGGGGTTGGGACCATCAGTTGTGTTGTGCAGTAGTCAGGTGGATACACAGCTGATAGTCCTACTGAATAGACTGTTAGAATTTGTATTATGGCAAGAAACAAGCAGCTAAGTAAAGAAAAACGAGTGGCCATCATTACTTTAAGAAATGAAGGTCAGTCAGTCCGAAAAATTGGGAAAACTTTGAAAGTGTCCCCAAGTGCAGTCACAAAAACCATCAAGCGCTACAAAGAAACTGGCTCACATGCGGACCGCCCCAGGAAAGGAAGACCAAGAGTCACCTCTGCTGCGGAGGATAAGTTCATCCAAGTCACCAGCCTCAGAAATCACAGGTTAACAGCAGCTCAGATTAGAGACCAGGTCAATGCCACACAGAGTTCTAGCAGCAGACACATCTCTAGAACAACTGTTAAGAGGAGACTGTGTGAATCAGGCCTTCATGGTAGAATATCTGCTAGGAAACCACTGCTAAGGACAGGCAACAAGCAGAAGAGACTTGTTTGGGCTAAAGAACACAAGGAATGGACATTAGACCAGTGGAAATCTGTGCTTTGGTCTGATGAGTCCAAATTTGAGATCTTTGGTTCCAACCACTGTGTCTTTGTGCGACGCAGAAAAGGTGAACGGATGGACTCTACGTGCCTGGTTCCCACCGTGAAGCATGGAGGAGGAGGTGTGATGGTGTTGGGGTGCTTTGCTGGTGACACTGTTGGGGATTTATTCAAAATTGAAGGCATACTGAACCAGCATGGCTACCACAGCATCTTGCAGCGGCATGCTATTCCATCCAGTTTGCGTTTAGTTGGACCATCATTTATTTTTCAACAGGACAATGACCCCAAACACACCTCCAGGCTGTGTAAGGGCTATTTGACCAAGAAGGAGAGTGATGGGGTGCTGCGCCAGATGACCTGGCCTCCACAGTCACCGGACCTGAACCCAATCGAGATGGTTTGGGGTGAGCTGGACCGCAGAGTGAAGGCAAAAGGGCCAACAAGTGCTAAGCATCTCTGGGAACTCCTTCAGGACTGTTGGAAGACCATTTCAGGTGACTACCTCTTGAAGCTCATCAAGAGAATGCCAAGAGTGTGCAAAGCAGTAATCAAAGCAAAAGGTGGCTACTTTGAAGAACCTAGAATATGACATATTTTCAGTTGTTTCACACTTTTTTGTTATGTATATAATTCCAGATGTATAATGCATAGTTTTGATGCCTTCAGTGTGAATCTACAGTTTTCATAGTCATGAAAATAAAGAAAACTCTTTGAATGAGAAGGTGTGTCCAAACCTTTGGTGTGTACTGTATGTAAAATCATATCACTACATACCGACAACTGAGCTTACAGGAAGGCACTGGTTGTGGTATCTACAAACGGATGACTGCCAAGGAGAAGGGCTGGTGACCATGCAGGTAATGTGCATGAACCTCAAATGCTGACATAGACCAGGTAATGACACTGCCAGAAGCCAATAAACTCATTCGACTGTTGGACAATTTAAGAACTGCACGATGGAAGTCAAATTTACTTCAAAAATGGTTACACTATTTGGCAGAGGCAGTATTCAAAGCAAAAAGAGAAAAGAAACAGGACTGCATTGCCTGTTATAATGCAAAAATGATACCACAAACCAAACCACTGTCAGGAAGCAAAATAGGAAGCTGTCCTGACCTGTCGGTGTGTTTTGCCCATTGTGCACTGCATATGGCAGGGAAATTGCAAGGATAGAGCAATAATTCCAAAGTATGTCCATATTGAGCCAATCAGATACATAAAGATTATGATATAACCTCAGTATTGCCACCATTAATACGAAAACCTGATACAATGATTTTTTTCTATTTGTATAGCTCGAGGAGGAGAGTTGGAGAGAGTGGTGACAAGAACAATTCCCCTTGTGATGGATGCAGCTGGATTGGTGATATGCAGCAGTGAAACTTGGTATCCAATTGGGAACCAGCAATGAGAGACCAAATATTGGAGGGTCAACATTGGTTACCAAGTGAGGCACCACAGCCACCAAGAGGACCTGTCAATGCCCAGGCTCGAACAGTCCACTTCAATTATCGGCCACTGGGGGTGTCGGAGGGAACATCATGACTTCTAGATTTGAAGTACACAATGGATGTGGTCACAGGATGGGGGTTTTACCTCTTGCAGGAAAAAAAGTGTGCCGTCACCTCATCCACAGGTTTCCTGTCAGTGATGGTATCTGAATGATCCATGTTTTGAGCACATTGGGTCTAGGATCATTTGGGAAGGATCTGACACCTGTATATTAAGGGGTGGGATAACTTCTTGTAGGAAAACCCTCACTGTCAGGAGTGATAGATAGAATTGTATTGGGTATGGGATCAGTCTACAAGTATGTTCAAATGGCCTGATTTCTGATGCTGGAATGTTAATGTATTTATTGGATGGTCCTGTTTGGACCAAAGGGGGGAATGTTGTGTAGTATCCCAGAAATCTAAGGCCATGGGTAGACTGGGTTCTGTGTGTATGTGATTGAAGACATGTTCATGTTGTCTCAAAATACTCTACGGGAACAGGTGGGATCAATGGCATGCACAAGAAAATTAGTATGGACAGAATGTAGACTTGGCTAAAATAAGTCTTAGAGAAAAGTAAATGTGTACTGTGGAATGCAGATGCACCCATGGGGACTTCATATAAGATAAAGGAAGTAACTGGCCTTGGTTTGCTCAAGTGACCCCCACCTAGAACACATACTGTAGAAGACAGTTGGCAATAACAACTCCATATAAGGTAATATCATAAATTCCTTTTGGTGGGGCACTGCCCAACAGTTTAAACATTGCATAGTTTCCATCTATTGTTTAGATCTCTCTGCCTGCATGTGTGTGAGTGGATCTCCGGAGACGTCTCTGTATTTTTACAATAAACCGGTGTGTCGATTCCTAACTTCCATTCCGTCCTCTTTTATCTCTCCATTAATGAACTCGGGTGAAGGTCACAAGGTCTGACTTTTCAACAATTTGGAGGCTCGTCCGGTCTTGGAGGGGAAAATTGGACTGAAAAACCGTCCGAAAGATCACATTGACAGTTTCTGAGGCGCCAAACAAAAGGTAAGGCAGAAACCTATTATATTAAATTCTGCTGAATTGAATACCACTAAAATGGATACTGTCGATGTGTATTTTGGATTGGTTACAAATTGAGACGGATTGAAGGTTATAAATCGAAAGTAAAATATACAAAGAAAATACAATAAAAGAGAAAATAAAATCTGTGCGTGTTCGATCGGCGGAGTATTTAACTCTCGGATTGTGGTGGATCCCACCAGTTCACGACGGGGGGCTGGGTGAACTGGGGAGACCCCGAAACAGGAATTAATAAAAGTCCTGAGCCGTGTACGATCTGCAGGCCACAGTTGAATAATTCCTCAGCCGTGTACGATTGGGAGGGAAACTGTGAATGTGCGTCTGTGCCGTGTTCGATCGGCAGACGCAGTGAGTGTAATTCCTCAGCCGTGTACGATCGGGAGGGAAACTGTGAATGTGCGTCTGGGCCGTGTTCGATTGGCAGACGCAGTGTGAGTGTAAATCTCAGCCGTGTACGATCGGGAGATATTCGTATGAATGTGAAATTGTGAGACTGGTACGTAATATTGCATTATTCGATGTAGTTATTGTTCTTAGACAAAGGGTCTAAAGTGTGTCGAACGGTATGAATATTATGTGACTTGTGGGGGAATAAGATGTATAAATTGTTATAAGGTGTATAAGTATAATATCTGTTAACATAGGAATATAGACGTAAGTATGATATTAAATATCAACTGAGTGAGGAGGTAAGTATGAATAGGAAGTGTCTCTGAGAGGGACTCTAATACACTGAGCAGAGAAGCAGGAAGTAGAGGTAAAGTGATTCAGAGGCTGCTCCTCCCACTATTTGGCTCCCTCTAGTGGCGCCGAGCAGAACTGCAGGGGAAGCTGCTGACACCCGCAGGAGGCAGGAGGTATTGCAATAGGAATTGGAAAATTGCTCCATCTGGTGGAGGAAACACCGAATTACAACTAAATACAAATAAATAAAGAAAAGATCAAAATGGATGGAGAATTTGATCATGAGATGAATAATGACAGATGGGGCCCACCAGAAAAATGGGTCAATCTGGGGATTCAAGTTGAATCTATTTTAAAGGCAGGAAGACTGACATGTAGGGAAAAGGATCCCTAGGTAGAGATGGACAAGTATAAGGAGATGCTGATGCAGCTCATAAAGGATAAAGGTAAGACACCAATGGATCATACTGCCCTCATCCCATGGCTATGGGCGAAGGCAGAACAGCACAGGCGCTGTGCCGAGGAGGCTAAGAAGGATGGGGACAAGGCCTCTACTTTTAACCGGAGCAAACTGAGACAGAGAACAACAGAAGAGGAAACTGAAGCACACCGTTCTAAAACTAGCATGGTCCCCTAGCATCTTAAAAAAGGAATGAGGGGAAAATAGTATACAGACATGTCTAAAAAACTAATAATGCACTGTAAACCCAGATAGGTTGATTGTACTTAAACCATTTGAGGCAAGTGATTGCCTCAAATCCATGGTGATGATAAAACTCTCTTAACTGCAGACAGTGACACTGGTGCTGCCAGTTGATAGCAGAGCTGTGTCTTGGTGGTTCTAGGGTTCTTCATGACCATTCAAATTTTCTGTCAGCTGAGGGAGACAGTTTAGGTTTTCTTCCAGATCTTGGCAAAGTGGCCACAATTACCAGAGCCTTGTACTTATGAAGTTTTTCAGAAATAGCTCCAACAGACATTCCTGACTTTTGTACAGTCTTCTTTCCAAGATCTGCACTATTCTTCTCAGTTGGACCTCCCCATTGTGCTGGGGTGTATGTCAATCAAGAGTGATCAAAAATTCAACCAAAATTAAGTCAGAAGCCTGTTGATGGCTACCAAAAGCATCTGGTGGAAGTGAAGAATGCCAAGGGCCATTTAACCAAATAATATGTTGCTAAAGCATTACACAATTTAGAATCAGTGTGAGTATACAGTATATATATTTTGACCTGTGTTGATTTCAAAAAATACAAAACAAATTAAAATCAGTGCCCCAAATTCTTGTTTTTTGTTTCTATTAAAGATGTATGTTGTACAATTATTCTTCCTTAGAAAAAGAACATGTCAGAGAACCATTTAAAGCCCAATATTTACATGGAATTTATGAGCATGATGACTGTATACAGTGGTGTAAAAAAGTGTTGGCCCCCTTCCTGATTTATTTTTTTGCATGCACTCAGCTTGCATGCATGTCACACTTTATTTCATATCATCAAACAAATTTAAATATTAGTCAAAGATAACACAACACATCATGCAGTTTTTAAATGAAGGTATTATTAAGGGAAAACAAAATCCAAAACTACATGGGCCTGTGTGAAAAAGTGTTTGCCCCCCTGTTAAAACAACTTAACTATGGTTTATCACACCTGAGTTCAATTCCTTCTAGTGTCTTGCCACACTGAAACTATCTGGTTAGTCCTTCATTGTGCTTAACACAATGTGGCTGGTCCAGGAGGTGGTCCATCCTTGCTGGTGATTGGTTCACAGTCTCACTAGTCTGTGTGAGTCAAGAGAGTAATCTTTCCTTTCACGTGTTGTAAGTTTAAAGAATGTTTTTCTAAAATGGGAGCAATAATTTATTTTTCCAACGAGCAAAGTTCAAACACATGACAAACTTAGCAACTAACCAGTCAGTAGTTCAGCAACAGCATAAATGAAAGTCAATAAAACTTCACATAGATACATGGATTAACCACAAGCATGAATGACAGATAAACAATGGCATGGCTTCTATATCACACCGTAGTCTAACGGTGATGCTCTGTATAAGTCTTGTCACACATGTTATGTATTTACCAATCAAAGCAGAAATATAACAAGAACAGTTTATAAGTCATTGCCGAGGTTTTCAGGTCTTTTCTGGAAAGGAGTAGTTTTAAGGTATTTATGGCTCGGTGTGAGCAGGGGGAGTCTGTTTGTCAAGAGGGGTATTCTTAGTAAGAGCCAGTGGTCTGCTCTTTGTCAAATGGAGTCTTGACAGTGCAGTATCTGGTAGAAAGAGTTTTGTCACTTGCTGTTGTTTACCTTAGTAGGTTACTAAAAGTTTCAGAGCAATAAATTCCCTAAGGGTACAACTCTTTCCTCAATCAGGAATGTAAACATATTCCTGCCTTAGATCCGCTACACAAGAAATAGCACAAATTTTGACCTTATATCAAATTAAGTATATTTTTCCATGATGAAGTCAAAATTTTTAGAACAGAATCGAAAGGTAAAGGATGTGGAAATTTTTTCTTGTGTCTCAAAAAATCCAGGGTTGTTTAAATTGTCTAAATTTTCCAGTGTAAGAATAGGGAGCCCAGACTATATATAAAAAGCAGACACATCAAATGCTGCAATTCACCGAGCAGATAGAGGCAGTGAGACATGTACAAATGTCATGATCCCCAAAAGTAAAATGGAAAATCTGCATCCTCATTTGGCACAGTAATACAATATTTTATAATTAATTAGTTATTAATATTATTATAGTATAGTTATTATAATAATTTGTCCTCTGTAATATTGTTGTTGTTTTTTAGGACATGTAAATTTATTGCAAGAAAACTACTTTTCTATGCCTGCTTACATACAGGCTAGACATACAGGCTACATGCTAGATGTTTAAGCAGAATCTAAAATGACCTTAAATTATCTTTCAACAATACTGGAGTCCAGTTAATATATCAAAAGGTGTAGTAAGCTCTGTTCAGACATGGCTAAAGTTACTACTACTTTGTCAAATCATTCATCAGGCTTCTGCCTTTTTTGTCATTAAACACTTGAGTGTAAATATCACTCCATAATATCTAACAGTGGAGATGTTTCGTTATTTACCAGCAAATGGGACTGATCATACAGTCTATATAGTCCAAGAGTGGACCTTCTTCTCTGTAATATACAGTGGGTACGGAAAGTATTCAGACCCCTTTAAATTTTTCACTCTTTGTGTCATTGCAGCCATTTGCCAAAATCAAAAAAGTTCATTTTATTTCTCATTAATGTACACTCAGCACCCTATCTTGACAGAAAAAAACAGAAATGTAGAAATTTTTGCAAATTTATTAAAAAAGAAAAACTGAAATATCACATGGTCATAAGTATTCAGACCCTTTGCAGTGACACTCATATTTAACTCACATGCTGTCCATTTCTTCTGATCCTCCTTGAGATGGTTCTGCTCCTTCATTGGAGTCCAGCTGTGTTTAATTAAACTGATTGGACTTGATTAGGAAAGGCACACACCTGTCTATATAAGACCTTACAGCTCACAGTGCATGTCAGAGCAAATGAGAATCATGAGGTCGAAGGAACTGCCCAAGGAGCTCAGACACAGAATTGTGGCAAGGCACAGATCTGGCCAAGGTTACAAAAGAATTTCTGCAGCACTCAAGGTTCCTAAGAGCACAGTTGCCTCCATAATCCTCAAATGGAAAAAGTTTGGGACGACCAGAACTCTTCCTAGACCTGGCCGTCCAGCCAAACTGAGCAATCGTGGGAGAAGAGCCTTGGTGAGAGAGGTAAAGAAGAACCCAAAGATCACTGTGGCTGAGCTCCAGAGATGCAGTAGGGAGATGGGAGAAAGTTCCACAAAGTCAACTATCACTGCAGCCCTCCACCAGTCGGGGCTTTATGGCAGAGTGGCCCGACGGAAGCCTCTCCTCAGTGCAAGCCCACATAGAGTTTGCCAAAAGACACATGAAGGACTCCCAGACTATGAGAAATAAGATTCTTTGGTCTGATGAGACCAAGATTGAACTTTTTGGCATTAATTCTAAGCGGTATGTGTGGAGAAAACCAGGCACTGCTCCATCACCATCTCCATCACCATCTCCATCACCTGTCCAATACAATCCCTACAGTGAAACATGGTAGTGGGAGCATCATGTTGTGGGGGTGTTTTTCAGCTGCAGGGACAGGACGACTGGTTGCAACTGAAGGAAAGATGAATGCGGCCAAGTACAGAGATATCCTGGAAGAAAACCTCTTCTAGAGTGCTCAGGACCCCAGACTGGGCCGAAGGTTCACCTTTCAACAGGACAATGACCCTAAGCACACAGCTGAAATAACAAAGGAGTGGCTTCGGAATAACTCTGTGACCGTTCTTGACTGGCCCAGCCAGAGCCCTGACCTAAACCCAATTGAGCATCTCTGGAGAGACCTGAAAATGGCTGTCCACCAACGTTCACCATCCAACCTGACAGAACTGGAGAGGATCTGCAAGGAAGAATGGCAGAGAATCCCCAAATCCAGGTGTGATAAACCTGCTGCATCATTCCCAAGAAGACTCATGGCTGTACTAGCTCAAAAGGGTGCTTCAGCTCAATACTGAGCACAGGGTCTGAATACTTATGACCATGTGATATTTCAGTTTTTCTTTTTAATAAATTTGCAAAAATTTCTACATTTCTGTGTTTTTCTGTCAAGATGGGGTGCTGAGTGTACATTAATGAGAAATAAAATGAACTTTTTTGATTTTGGCAAATGGCTGCAATGACACAAAGAGTGAAAAATTTAAAGGGGTCTGAATACTTTCCGTACCCACTGTATATGAACTTTCATTCGTTATGCACACAAAATTTTCCACTATGAATTGTATCACCTATGTTTGTACTTTTTATGATGTTGGGGTGTGAGAGATGAAGGAGAGGCGCAGGACCCAAATGTAGGACTACAAGTTCTTTATTCAACCTGGACTAACCAGGGCTCAGGCACAAACAAAATCCACAATCTGCTAAACTCGGCCACTCGGCGTGGAGAGGCAGGCAATAACATCTCTGCCACTCGGCACACAAACCAAACTCACGGACATGAACATGAACAAACAAAACACATGACCTCATGTAACAAACGTTGACCCATTACTAACATCAGGTAATGCTCCAACAAAGAACAAAAGAAAAGAGGGAGTGTAAGTACATGCAGAACAAAAGACAATAAAAAAACAAAAGAACTAGATACCTTCAGGCGAGCATAGAACCAGGACAGATTTGGAGGACAGCCCCTCAGGTGAGCAAAGATCCGGCACTGAGGATGGCCCCTCGTGCAGGCATAAGCCTGGGGTCATTCTGGAGGATGGCCCCTCAGGCAGGCCACGGTGACCCCTCAGGTGAGTGTGTAGGTTTTACAACAGATCAAGGGGTCACTGACTTAAACCAATGTGGGGGTTTGATACCTGGTCAAAGGGTCACATGAATATTTACTTAACCCATTTGATGTACGTAGTTTTGTCTGTTTTATTGCTTTAGTGTTTTAGGGTAGAGGGTTGTAAATAACTGCCAACAATTTGTTTCTTTGATGGTAAGAAGGCTGAAGATAGATACCTGAACAAACATGCGGGGTCTGTTCAAGATTAGTCCACCCCTTTCTTGTCAAACACATATAAACCTGAGTACTGTAACACAAAGTCAGAGAATGCTTAGAGAAGTCTTCTCTCCATGCCACATGACATTAAACCTGAGATGATTTATCACATTTGTGTTTGTTTCTGAGAATTAGCAACTCTCAACTTACAGAAATTTCTACGACAAGAGCAAAGAGGTTCTAAGTCCAGGGGTACGGTGCCATTGGCCACTTCAGCCAGCCCTAGGGGACTTCAGGATGGAGAAAGGTGACACACATGCACCCATTCATATCCATGGAGAGGTGGTGGACCGTGTCACTAGCTTCAAATTCCTGGTTATCCACATCTCCGAGGATCTCTCCTGGTCTACCAACAGCTCCAGTCTGGTCAACAAGGCTCACCAGCGCCTCTTCTTCCTGAGGACTCTGAGGAAGCTCCATCTCTCTTCAGACATCCTGGTGAACTTCTACCATTGCATCATCGGGAGCATCCTGACCGGCTCTATCACTGTCTGGTATGGGAACTGCACTGTGTCAGCCCGGAAAGTGCTGCAGAGGGTGGTGAAAACTTCCCAAGTTCCACTTCCACTCCCAAGTTCCTGCTGAGTTCCACTTCCTAAGATCAAGTACATTTACAGCAAGCGTTGTCTCAGCAGAGCATGCAAAAATCATAAAGGACTTCTCTCACCCTGCCCATAGGCTCTTTGCCCTCCTGCCTTCTGGGAGGCGTTACAGGAGCCTCCAGACCAAGACAAGCAGGTTTAGGAACAGCTTTTTCCCCACAGCTGTTTCTTTGCTGAACTCTGCCTCCACCCGATCTCACACACATTGACTGAACACATTATTATTAGCGTATATAACCCTTTCTGTATATAACCATTTCTGTGTACAGTTTACATATGTGTACTGTTTACATATACAAATTATTCATCATGGTATACAATACCAACAATCTTCCTCATTGCATGTCTAAATGATTGCACTCACTGTACATAACTCCTCTGAATACCGTTTACATATTAATTATTATCATGGTATACAATACCATGTTTATTGCACCACCTATAATCATTTGCTCATTTGCACTCATTGTGTTTACCTCCCTCTGTATACTGTTTATATATGCAAATGATCTATTTGTTTATATACTGATTATATATGCTAATTATTTACACTAATGCAACCACAGGGGGGCACAATCCAGTGTCTTCATGCACCGGTCCCAAGTCCGGGTAAATGCAGAGGGTTGTGTCAGGAAGGGCATCCGACGTAAAATTTCAGCCAAGTCAAACATGCGAATCACAAATATGACTTCCATACCGGATTGGTCACGGCCCAGGTTAACAACGACCGCCACTGGTGCTGTTGACCTACAGGGTGCCAGTGGAAATTGGACTACTGTTGGTTGAAGAAGGAGAGGAGGAAGGCGTGTTCGTGGGTAAAGAGAGAAGAGGAAGGGCAGGAGTGTAGGACTTAGAGTAGGGACTTTGAATGTAGGTACTCTGTCAGGGAAAACTAGAGAGTTGGCTGATATGATGGAGAGAAGAAAGGTGGCATCTTGTGTGTTCAGGAGACCAGGTGGAAAGGTAGCAAGACCTATAGATTAGGAGCAGGGTTCAAGCTGTTTTATGATGGTGAATATGGATGATGTGATTCAAAGTATCCCTAGTGGTGAGAGAGTAGTGATTGGGGCAGACTTCAACAGACATGCTGGTGAGGGAAACAGAGGTGACAAGGAAGTGATGGGTAAGTTTGGTATGCAGGACAGGAATGCAGATCATGGTGGTAGACTTTGCAAAAAGGATGGAAATGGCGGTAGTGAACACATTTTTCCAGAAAAGGGAGGAGCATAGGGTGACATATAAGAATGGAGGCAGGAGCACACAAGTTGATTACATCTTGTGCAGATGTTACAACCTGAAAGAGATCAGTGACTGCAAAGTAGTGGCTGGGGAGAGTGTAGCCTGACAGCATAGGATGGTGGTGTGTAGGATGACTCTGGTGGTGAGGAAGATGAAGAGGACAAGGGCAGAGCAGAGGACCAAGTGGTGGAAGTTGAAAAAGAAAGAGTGTTGTGTGGCTTTCAGAGAGGAGCTGAAACAGGCTCTGGGAGCTCAGGAGGTTCTTCCAGATGACTGGAAAGCTACAGCTAAAGTGATCAGGGAGACAGGTAGGAGGGTACTTGGTGTGTCATCTGGAAAGAGGAAAGCAGATGAGGAGACTTGGTGGTGGAAAGACAGCAGTACACGGAGATGCAGCGTAAAGTGAAGGTAGAGGTGGCAAAGGCCAAACAAAGGGCGTATGAGGATTTGTATGATAGGTTGGACACTAAGGAGGGAGAGGTGGAGTTGTACATGTTGGTGAGGCAGAGAGACAGAGATGGGAAGGATGTGCAGCAGGTTAGGGTGATAAAGGACAGGGATGGATATGTATTGACAGGTGTCACAAGTGTGATGGAAAGATGGAAGGAATACTTTGAAGAGTTGATGAATAAGGAAAATGTTAGAGAAAGAGTACAAGAGGTGACTGTTGTGGAGCAGGAAGTAGCAAAGATCAGTAAGGATGAAGTGAGGAAGGCGTTGAAGAGGATGAAGAATGGAAAGGCAGTTGGTCCTGACGACATACCTGTGGAGGTATGGAAGTGTTTAGGAGAGGTGGCAGTAGAGTTTTTGACTGGGCTACTTAACAAGATCTTGGAGAGTGAGAGGATGCCTGAGGAATGGAGGAGAAGTGTACTGGTGCCCGTCTTTAAGAACAAGGGACACGTGCAGAGTTGTGGAAACTACAGAGGAATAAAGCTGATGAGTCACACAATGAAGTTATGGGAAAGAGTAGTGGAGGCTAGGCTGAGGTCAGAAGTGAGCATTTGTGAGCAGCAGTATGGTTTCTTGCCAAGAAAGAGTACCACAGATGCAATATTTTCTTTGAGAATGCTGATGGAGAAGTACAGAGAAGGCCAGAAGGAGCTGCATTGTGTCTTTGTAGATTTGAAAAAAGTGTATGAGAGAGGAGCTGTGGTTTTGTATGAGGAAGTCTGGAGTGGCAGAGAAGTATGTTCGAGTGGTGCAGGACATGTATGAGAGCTGTAAGACAGTGGTGAGGTGTGCTGTAGGGGTGACAGAGGAGTTCAAGGTGGAGGTGGGACAGCACCAAAGATCGGCTTTGAGCCCCTTCTTGTTTGCTGTGGTGATGGACAGGCTGATGGATGAGGTTAGACAGGAATCTCTGTAGTACCATGATGTTTGCAGATGACATTATCATCTGTAGTGAGACCAAGGAGCAGGTGGAGGAAAATCTAAAGAGGTGGAGGTTTGCTCTGGAAAGGAGAGGAATGAAGCTGAGCTGCAGTAAAACAGAGTACATGTGTGTAAATGAGAGGGACTCAAGTAGAAAGGTGAGGTTACAGGGAGTAGAGGTGAAGAAGGTTGAGCATTTTAAGTACCTAGGGTCAACAGTCCAGAGCAACGGAGAGTGTGGAAAAGAGGTGAAGAGACATGTGCAAGCAGGTTGGAATGGGTGGAGGAAAGTGTCAGGTGTGATGGATGTGTGACAAAAGAGTGTCAGCAAGAATGAAAGGAAAGGTGTACAAGACAGTGGTGAGACCAGCAATGTTGTATGGTTTAGAAACAGTGGCACTGAGAAAAAGACAGGAGGCAGAGTTGGAGGTAGCAGAGCTGAAGATGTTGAGGTTCTCTTGGGGTGTGACAAGGAAGGATAGGATCAGGAATGAGTACATCAGAGGGACAGCTCATATTAGATGTTTTGGAGAAAAAGCCAGGGAAGCCAGATTGAGATGGTTTGGACATTTTCAGAGGAGGGACAGTGAATACATTGGTAAAAGGATGTTGAAGTTAGAGCTGCCAGGAAGTAGGCCTAGAGGAAGACCAAAGAGGAGGTTCTTGGATGTAGTGAAGGAGGACATGAGGATAGGGTAAAATGGAGGCAGATGATTCACTGTAGCGACCCCTGAAGGGAGCAGCCGAAAGGGGAAGAAGATATGCTAATTATATGAACTGCGAAAATGCACTTCTGGTTAGATGCTAACTGTATTTCGTTGCCTTGTACCCACATGTGCAGTGACAATAAAGTTGAATCTAATCTAATCTAATCTAATCTAATCTTCAATGACTTGGGAAATAGTTTACATTTTGGGCATTTGGTCTGTCTTGAGGTATTTTCCAAGGATGCTAGAACCTTCTTTTCAATCTCTGTTTGAGTGAGATAGATTCAGGTAGATGGAGGTAGGATGTAGTCTGATTCAGTATGCTTTTCTGCCGGTGAAAACTGGTGTGAAAGCGTGTCAAGCTTTCCTTTCCAATCCAGGTCTATAAGGTGAATGGATGGTGAACTGGAAACAACTGAAAAACAAGGTCCAACAGGCATGCCTGGGATTAAGTCCTTTTGCTGACTTGAGATATTCCAGATTCTTGTGGTCAGTCCAAACTACAAAGGGTTGTTCTAAACCCTCTAATCAATGGCACCCCTCTTCAAGAGCCAACTTGATTGCTCGGAGCTCTCGGTCACCAGCTTTCAGCTTAACTGACATGAAAAAAACTCTGTGAAAGAACTGCTCCTAGCCCTGAACTAGAAACATCCACTTCGACTATTATCCCTCAGGGGTCCACGAACGTGCCGGCACGTTTTGCGGCATCTTCTCCTGATCACGGTGAAATGAACTTAAATTACTCTGTCAGTTTTTATCGTGCAGATAAGAGCAATATATCATTTGAATCTGTAAAGGGTTTACTTTTATTTGTATACATTCATAATAACAAAATGCTGTGCGTTTGTAAAATAAAGAAAGCAGACACTGTAGAAAGTGTGTGCCCTGTGTTTTCTCTGTCTCTGTCACCTGTCTTCACAGACACGTAAATAAAATACCAGCGAATACTTGCCTCAAAGAAATGCTGTTTTCATTTAAATGAAAATTCAAGTTGAAAACAAAGGGTAGGGGAGCTCAGTGCACCGATGGTCCTTGGGCAGTCTAGGCAGTCGTGGCCTAATGGATAGGGACTCGGACTTGTAACCTGAAAATTGCAGGTTCGAGTCTCAGGCGGCGGGGAAATTGTCGGTGGCACGTAGCGAACAGCCAGCGCCCCGTCCACCTTCAATACCACGACTGAGGTGAGACCCTTGAGCAAGGCACCGGACCCCCAACTGCTCCCCGGGCGCCGCAGCATTGGCTGCTCATTGCAGCTGTGCACTGTGTGTGCACGGTGTGTGTGTTCACTTGCTGTGTGTGTGCACTTGGGTTTGGGTTAAAAAGCAGAGCACAAATTCCGAGTATGGGTCACCATACTTGGCCAGTTAAGTCACTTTCACTATAGCAGCATAGCTAAGGGTTGCCTGAGGCCAGCCCTAACTATATGCTTTGTCAAAGAGGAAGGTTTTAAGTACAGAGAGTGTCTGCCTCCTGAACCCAGGCTGGGAGCTGGTTCCACAGGAAAGGAGCTTGATAAATAAAGGCTCTGCCTCCCAGTCTGCTTCTGGAAACTCTGGGAACCACAAGTAGACCTGCACTCTGAGAGCGAAGTGGTCTATTGGGATAATATGGTACTATGAGGTCTTTAAGTATGAAGGAGGCCATCTGAGGCCGGAAAAGAAGCCAATATAGGAGAAATATGATCTCTCTTGCTAGTTCCTGTCAGGACTCTGGCTGCGGCATTCTGGATTAATTGTAGGCTTTCTATGGAGATATTGGGACATCCAGATAGTAATGAATTACAGTAATCTAGCCTTGAGGTAACAAATGCATGGACTAGTTTTTCTGCATCATTTTGAGACAGGATGTTCCTAATTTTGGAAATGTTGCGCAGGTGAAAGAATGCAGTTCTAGAGATTTGTTTTATGTGTGAGTTAAAGGACATGTCCTGGTCAAAAATAACTCCAAGGTTTTTTACAGTAGTGCTAGAGGCCAGGGTTATGCCATCTAGAGTAGCTAAAATTTGAGAAATGTTATTTCTGAGATTTTTAGGCCCAAATATAATGACTTCTGTTTTCTCTGAGTTTAAAAGTAAAAAGTTACTGGTCATCCAGGCCTTTATGTCAGTTAGACAGGCTTGAAGTCTGGTTAACTGGTTTGTGTTAACAGGTTTAATAGATAGATATAACTGAGTGTCATCTGCATTGCAGTGGTAATTAATAGAGTGCTTCCTAATGACATATCCTAAAGGAAGCATGTACAGGGTGAACAGAATCGGTCCTAGCACAGAGCCTTGTGGAACTCCATAACTAACTTTTGTTCGTGCGGAAGGTTCATCATGGACATGAACAAACTGGAATCTGTCCGATAAATAGGATTGGAACCACTTTAACGCTGTTCCTCTGATACCAGTCACATGCTCCAGTCTCTGTAATAAGATGTTGTGGCCAATAGTGTCGAATGCAGCACTAAGGTCTCGGAGGACAAGTATAGAAACAAGTCCATTATCTGAGGCTAAAAGAAGATCGTTGGTAACTTTTAACAGTGCTGTTTCTGTACTATGATGTGCTCTAAATCCTGATTGAAAATCTTCAAATAGTTCATTCCTGTGTAAGTGGTCTGATAGCTGCTTAGCAACAGCTTTTTCTAGGATTTTAGAAATAAATGGCAGGTTGGATATTGGTCTATAATTAGCCAAGACTCCTGGATCAAGACTAGGCTTTTTGAGTAATGGTTTGATTACTGCAGTCTTAAAAGCCTGTCGTACATAGCCTGAAACTAGAGAGAAATTGACCAAGTCTAATAAAGATGAGTTCATTAATAGCAGGGTGTCTTTAAGCAGTCTAGTCGGGATGGGGTCTAAGAGACACGTTGATGATTTCGATGAAGCAACTACTGATGTAAATTCAGAGAGATCTATGGGAGAGAAGCAGTCCAAACATAACTGAGGTCCTACAGATGATTCAAGAGCTACTGTAGTAGAAGATTCATTTATTGCAGGTATAGGAATCATCTGCTGAATTTTATCTCTAATAGTTGTGATTTTATTTGTAAAGAAACTCATAAATTCATCACTGCTGAGAGCTAAGGGAACACTGGGCTCAACAGAGCTGTGACTTTTTGTCAGCCTGGCTACAGTGCTGAAAAGAAACCTGGGATTGTTCTTATTTTCCTCTATTAGTGATGAATAGTATGCAGTTCTGGCTTTACGGAGAGCTTTTTTATATGTTAGTAGACTGTTTTTCCAGACTAGAAAAATTTCCTCTAAGTTTGTGGAACGCCACTTCCTTTCCAGCCTTCGCAATGCCTGCTTTAAGGTACGAATATGTAAATTATACCATGGGGCTAGTCTTCTCTGATTCACTAACTTCTTTTTCAGAGGGGCCACAGAATCAAGCGTTTCACGCAGTGAGGTTACAGCGCTGTCAACAACATGATCAATTTGGTAGGGAGTGGGATTGAAACGGCTGCCCTCCACTATGTTTATACTTGGCATAGATGTAAATAAAGATGGAATCATTTTCTTAAATTTATTAACAGCGTTGTCGGATAAACATCTGCTGTAGTGGAATTTTCTTCCAAACGCTGCATGATCCATCATTTTAAATTCAGAAGTTATTAAGGAATGATCTGACAAAACAGGATTTGGGGGAAAAACTATTAGATGTTCAATTTCGACACCATAGGTCAGAACAAGATCAAGGGTGTGATTGAAACAGTGGGTGGGTTTATTAACATTTTGAATGAAACCAATTGAATCTAATATAGAATTAAATGCAATGCTGAAGCTGTTATTTTCAACATCTACATGAATGTTAAAATCTCCCACTATAATGACTTTATCTGATCTAAGCACTAAATCAGACAGGAAGTCAGGGAATTCAGTTAAAAACTCTGAGTAAGGGACAGGTGGACGATACACAATGACAACTAGAACTGGTTTTTGTGTTTTCCAGTTTGGATGTGAGAGACTAAGAGTGAGGCTCTCAAATGAGTTATAACTGTTCTGAGGATGAAAGTTTAATAATAAGTTTGAGTGGAAGATTGCAGCTACTCCTCCACCTCGACCTGTGCTTCGAGGAACATGATAATTTTATGACTGAGGGGGGTTGATTCATTCAGACTGACATATTCATCCTGCTGTAACCAGGTTTCAGTAAGATAAAGTAGGTCAATTTGGTGATCAGTTATCAAATCATTTACTAACAGAGATTTAGATGAAAGAGACCTGATATTTAATAATCCACATTTGACAGTTCTGTTTTTCTGTTCAATAAGAGGAGTGGTCTTAATTTTTATTAAGTTGTTATGAATAACTCCTCTTCTGTTAACTTCTGATTTATATGTTCGAGGGGCAGACACAGTCTCTATGTGGTTTGAGGGGGGCGGCGGCTCTAAGGAAACTGCAGAGAGGCGTTTTAGACTGAGTCTCTGCATCCCGGTCCCAACCGTGGATTGTCAGGCTTTAGGTCGGCTAATAAACTCGGCCAAATTTCTAGAGATTCAATTTTATTTGTATAGCGCCAAATCACAATACAAATCATCTCAAGGCACTTTACAAAAACTAAAACTAAAAACCCAACAATTCCCTTATGAGCAAGCACTTGGCGACAGTGGAGAGGAAAAAACTCCCTTTAACGGAAGAAAAAAACCTCCAGCAGAACCGGGCTCAGTTTGGGCGGCCATCTGCCTCGACCGGTTGGGGTGAGTGGATAGAGCAGAGAGAAAAGAACAGCAAAAATAAACAACAAATAGACACTGCAAGTTGGTGGGGCCAGTAACTGCACATCAGCGATAAACAGCTCCAGGACCAGGGACACCTGCAGAAGGTACAGAGAGAGAGAGAGAGAGAGGGAGGGAGAGAGCACTAGGGGAGAGAGAGAGCACAAGGTTAGTAACATTCAATGGTGGAATATACATGAGGTGGGAGAGAGGGGGGGGGGGGGGGGGGGGTAGGGTAGGGGAGCTCAGTGCACCGATGGTCCTCGGGCAGTCTAGGCCTATAGCAGCATAACTAACTAAGGGATGGTTCAGGGTTACCTGAAGCCAGCCCTAACTATGAAGCCAGCCCTAACTATGTGGTTTGTCAAAAAGGAAGGTTTTAAGTCTAGCCTTAAAAGTACAGAGGGTCTGCCTCTTGAACCCAGACTGGGAGCTGGTTCCACAGGAGAGGAGCTTGATAGCTAAAGGCTCTGCCTCCCATTCTGCTTTTGAGAACTCTGGGAACCACAAGTAGGCCTGCACTCTGAGAGCGAAGTGGTCTATTGGGATAATATGGTACTATGAGGTCTTTAAGGTATGAAGGAGCTTGATTATGAAGGGATTTGTATGTGAGAAGAAGGATTTTAAATTCTATTCTATATTTTACAGGGAGCCAATGAAGAGAAGCCAATATAGGAGAAATATGATCTCTCTTGCTAGTTCCTGTCAGGACTCTGGCTGCGGCATTCTGGATTAATTGGAGGCTTTTTATTAAGATATTAGGACATCCAGATAGTAATGAGTTACAGTAATCTAGCCTTGAGGAAACAAACGCATGGACTAGTTTTTCTGCATCATTTTGAGACAGGATGTTCCTAATTTTGGAAATGTTGCGCAGGTGAAAGAATGCAGTTCTAGAAATTTGTTTTATGTGTGAGTTAAAGGACATGTCCTGGTCAAAAATAACTCCAAGGTTTTTTACAGTAGTGCTGGAGGCCAGGGCTATGCCATCTAGAGTAGCTATAATTTTAGAAAAGTTATTTCTGAGATTTTTAGGCCCAAATATAATGACTTCTGTTTTCTCCGAGTTTAAAAGTAAAAAGTTACTGGTCATCCAAGCCTTTATGTCAGTTAGACAGGCTTGAAGTCTGGTTAACTGGTTTGTGTTAACAGGTTTAATAGATAGATATAACTGAGTGTCATCCGCATAGCAGTGGTAATTAATAGAGTGCTTCCTAATGATATATCCTAAAGGAAGCATGTACAGGGTGAACAGAATCGGTCCTAGCACAGAACCTTGTGGAACTCCATAACTAACTTTTGTTCGTGTGGAAGGTTCATCATGGACATGAACAAACTGGAATCTGTCCGATAAATAGGATTGGAACCACTTTAACGCTGTTCCTCTGATACCAATCACATGCTCCAGTCTCTGTAATAAGATGTTGTGGTCAATGGTGTCGAATGCTGCACTAAGGTCTAGGAGGACAAGTATCGAAACAAGTCCATTATCTGAGGCTAAGAGAAGATCGTTGGTAACTTTCAACAGTGCTGTTTCTGTACTATGATGTGCTCTAAATCCTGATTGGAAATCTTCAAATAGTTCATTCCTGTGTAAGTGGTCTGATAGCTGCTTAGCAACAGCTTTTTCTAGGATTTTAGAAATAAATGGCAGGTTGGATATTGGTCTATAATTAGCCAAGACACCTGGATCAAGACTAGGCTTTTTGAGTAAAGGTTTGATTACTGCAGTCTTAAAGGCCTGTGGTACATAGCCTGATACTAGAGATAAATTTACCAAGTCCAATAAAGATGAGTTCATTAATGGCAGGGTGCCTTTAAGCAGTCTAGTCGGGATGGGGTCCAAGAGACACGTTGATGATTTCGATGAAGCAACTACTGATGTAAATTCAGAGAGATCTATAGGAGAGAAGCAGTCTAAACATAACTGAGGTCCTACAGATGATTCAAGAGCTACTGTAGTAAAAGATTCATTTATTGCAGGTATAGGAAGCATCTGCTGAATTTTATCTCTAATAGTTGTGATTTTATTTGTAAAGAAACTCATAAATTCATCACTGCTGAGAGCTAAGGGAACACTGGGCTCAACGGAGCTGTGACTTTTTGTCAGCCTGGCTACAGTGCTGAAAAGAAACCTGGGATTGTTCTTATTTTCCTCTATTAGTGATGAATAGTATGCAGTTCTGGCTTTACGGAGAGCTTTTTTATATGTTAGTAGACTGTTTTTCCAGGCTAGAAAAATTTCCTCTAAGTTTGTGGAACGCCACTTCCTTTCCAGCCTTCGTGATGCCTGCTTTAAGGTACGAACATGTAAATTATACCATGGGGCTAGTCTTCTCTGAATCACTAACTTCTTTTTCAGAGGGGCTACAGAATCAAGCATTTCACGCAGTGAGGTTACAGCGCTGTCAACAACATGATCAATTTGGTAGGGAGTAGGATTAAGGCAGCTGCCCTCCACTATGTTTATACTTGGCATAGATGCAAATAGAGATGGAATCATTTTCTTAAATTTATTAACAGCGTTGTCGGATAAACATCTGCTGTAGTGGAATTTTCTTCCAGACGCTGCATGATCCATCATTTTAAATTCGAAAGTTATTAAAGAATGATCTGACAAAACAGGATTTGGGGGGAAAATTATTAGATGTTCAATTTCGATGCCATAGGTCAGAACAAGATCAAGGGTGTGATTGAAACAGTGGGTGGGTTTATTAACGTTTTGAATGAAACCAATTGAATCTAATATAGAATTAAATGCAATGCTGAGGCTGTTATTTTCAACATCTACATGAATGTTAAAATCTCCCACTATAATGACTTTATCTGATCTAAGCACTAAATCAGACAGGAAGTCAGGGAATTCAGTTAAAAACTCTGAGTAAGGAACAGGTGGACGGTACAAAATGACAAGTAGAACTGGTTTTTGTGTTTTCCAGTTTGTATGTGAGAGACTAAGAGTGAGGCTCTCAAATGAGTTATAACTGTTCTGAGGATGAAAGTTTAATAATAAGTTTGACTGGAAGATTGCAGCTACTCCTCCACCTCGACCTGTGCTTCGAGGAACATGATAATTTTTATGACTGAGGGGGGTTGATTCATTCAGACTGACATATTCATCCTGCTGTAACCAGGTTTCAGTAAGATAAAGTAGGTCAATTTGGTGATCAGTTATCAAATCATTTACTAACAGAGATTTAGAAGAAAGGGACCTAATATTTAATAATCCACATTTGACAGTTCTGTTTTTCTGTTCAATAAGAGGAGTGGTCTTAATTTTTATTAAGTTTTTATGAATAACTCCTCTTCTGTTAACTTCTGATTTGTTTGATTTATATGTTCGAGGGGCAGACACAGTCTCTATGTGGTTTGAAGGGGGCGGCGGCTCTAAGGAAACTGCAGAGAAGCGTTTTAGACTGAGTCTCTGCATCCCGGTCCCCACCCTGGATTGTCAGGCTTTAGGTCGGCTAAGAAACTCGGCCAAATTCCTAGAGATGAGAGCTGCACCATTCAAAGTGGGATGGATGCCATCTCTCGCTATCAGACCGGGTTTTCCCCAGAAAGTGGCCCAATTGTCTATGAAGCCCACATCGTTTGCTGGACACCACCTAGACAGCCAGCGACGGAACGACGACATGCGGCTAAACATGTCATCGCTGGTCAGATTGGGGAGGGGTCCAGAGAAAACTACGGAGTCCGACATTAATTTAGCAAAGTTACACACCGACTCAACATTAATTTTAGTGACCTCCGATTGGCGTAATCGGGTGTCATTGCTGCCGACGTGAATAACAATTTTCCCATATTTCCGATTAGCCTTAGCCAGCAGCTTCAGATTTGACTCGATGTCGCCCGCTCTGGCCCCAGGAATACATTTGACTATGGTCGCTGGTGTCTCTATTTTCACGTTCCTGACTATGGAATCGCCAATTATCAGAGTCGGTTTCTCAGCGGGTGTGTCGCTGAGCGGGGAAAATCTATTAGAAACGTGAACAGGCAGGTGATGAGCCGTGGGCTTCTGCTTAGGAGTATGTTTCCTTCGGACCGTCACCCAGGCTAATTCTCCGGGCTGCTCCGGAGCTGCCCTTGGACCGCTAACAGACCCTGAGCTCGGTGGCTCCACACCAGCTAACGGGGCTAGGCTAGCTGGCTTTTGTTCGAAGGTGCGGAGCCGCGCTTCCAAATCAGTGATCCTCGCCTCCAAGGCTAACAGAACCTTACACTTAATACAGGTATCATTATCGCTAAAGGAGGCAGAGGAATAACTAAACATGTGGCACACCGAGCAAGAAAGAGAGAGAGAGGGAGAGGCCATGTTAGCAAGCTAACTAGCTAGCTAAGCTAACCGGTAGGCCAACGAGCGCTAAGTCAGGAAATAGCAACAAACACCGGTCAAAACAGAAAGGTACCCGACCAGCACCGGAATGCAGCAGCCAGTGAACCGTTCAAAGTCTAGCCGGTTCCCAGGTGTGCCAAACCACAGCTAGTCTGCCGCCAGTCTGCAGACGAACCACACAACACACACAACACGACACGCCTGCAAGACAAAAGTGATTCGCTTACCCGGATGTTCAGCTACTCACCTCAGAACTCTTAGATCACATTAATTCAATTAACAATTAACTCCTCCCTCAGCTCCTCCATCTTCCTTTTCTCTGCTTCCCACATTTCCTGTATTTCTTCCCTCAATCTCAGCAATTCCTGTTGTCCATTCTGCTCTGCCACATCTAACACTCCACCCTTCACATTCAGTACTGGCATTTGGTGGTAGGGTGCCGGAGGCGCACTAGATGATGGTGTCAATGATGGATACAGACTCGACTTCGAGCCTTTTCCTGAGATTTGAAGTGTTTGTGAGGATTTCCCTCTCCTCACCACCAGTACAGCCAGAGCCATGTTATGCAGAGGCCTATGAGCCTCTTTGTCTTCTAATTCCTTCTTCCACTTCCTCTTTGCCATCACCCCTGTCACTCCTCTAACTTTACATGCATTAACATCTTCAAACGCATCCTGGTCGTCTTGAGTAATTATATTAGCCAAATCACCCTTATCCGAATCAGACCACCCATATTTTCCATTTAATTCTTCATATTTCTTATTATATTTGTCCTTTAATTTATCCCCGTCTTCTATAGGAATGTCACTCATCAATTGATTTCGAGCTACAACTCATGGTGGAGGGAGGGCATCCTCCCTCCTCCGCACATTCTTTTTCAAATCCCCCGTCCATAAAACACTACGCTGACAGCCAACCGATTTGTATGGAGTTCACCCGAGCAACCGGTCCCACTGAACACTACTTCTCTCAACCACGTGACCGACTTGGTACGTTACCACCGTTAGGTTTCCCCAAGTCAAGCCCAGGCGGCTTTTCGTGCTCAGGACACTATCAGCGTTTATTCACAATACACAAAACAAACAATATAGCACAAAAATACCTTTGTTCTTTTGCTCTCTTCCACACACTCTTATGGAGTTTCACTATGCTTTTTGCGTATTCAATTTGGGTCTTTACAGGTAAACCACGCCCTTGGGACTCCAACCCGGTTCTTTTCTCGACACGTCTGCCGAGAGGGACTCCAACCTCTGGTTTCTTTTAAAATTTAGGTGGACCACATCCCCACCAAGGCCTTTAAACCCCAACTTTTCTTTTTCCCCGTCGCCAAACCGAAGGCTTTTCACTTTTACTTCTCACTTATATTCATTTACTTCACTATAACTTCGCTATTTTATCATTTCCTGTTTCCCTATACTTTAATTCTTCCCTTTTTCGTTTTAAAAAGATGCGTTATTCAGTGATTTATTACATTTGGATAAACGTGTGGTTTACCTCTAGCACCTGACAGTTTTGGAATATTCAATTGCAGACTTTTAATATATTAGTAGGGGTCTGCTTACCTTTTTATTGCTGGCCAGCGAGTGGGTGTCAAAGGAAAGCCGTCCATTTATTTCATCGACTGTCCTTCTTCTTCATCGATCATGTTGGGGATCACCAAATTGTAGGAACAGGCATCCAAATCCTCTGTTCCGCATGTTTGTTTAATCGATGAGACTGGAGAAGACATTCTTGGTCCAAATGATTATATTTATTAAACATTCACTGAATGAAACATTACAGAGCTCTGGGTCAGACTGTCCCTATCACCAACAGCATTCTTTGTCAGTTCACGAAGTCTGACCCCTAACTGTCCCTGACCCAGTATTCTATACATTAAGATTGGAATGTAGGGTCCCAAGTTTCTCCTTTGTTGATTGGTCGATGTTGAGGAATGCCCCAACTTCTGTCTTATCTCTGCCAGCGACCCCCAATCCTTGGGCGTTGTCCTGTATGTAAACATACAGTCACACAACACAACAAAATCCTGTTGCATATACAATTACTCCATATTATTCTACTTCCCCCTTATCATTATGTTAACCTCTATTTCTATGTAAAGTAAGTTAATAAAGAATTAATAAAAATCATTAGCCAAACATGCTTTATTTAAATTCCCACATCACCAAGAGCTCCAGCCTGTGATTATAGATGCAAACAAGCCATATAAGATAGTGGAAATAAGAGCCAGACGCGGTGGCAAGTTTTTTCAGCGTGTGACATTGTATTCCTGAATGTAGCATTACCAACAGAGCCGGTATTTTGGTTATCATACCCTGCCATTTTTGTCTAAAGCGGTGGAAATCAGATTTTGTGATTCTGTTATGTAGTCGGTAAACTCTGCAACTGTGTGCGAAACATACGCTTCTAGACGTGTGTGTGATGTGAGAAACTGTTTCACCCCACTGCTCAGCTCTCTCACAGCATCACAGAGGTTTGACAATAGTTCAGCAGCGTTCTGATTTACAAAGAATGCGTTATCACTACTAGGCTGTGGAGAAACATCCGATGCACCAGCAGGTGCCACAGCTGCAATATCAGAATAACAGTCATCACTGTCAAAGGCTTCTTCTTCTTCATCAGACTCAGACTCAGAGTCGCTCGTGTCTGCACCACTAGCTAGTAATTTAAGCATAGACCAATGATTACCGCCCTTCTGGACCAGGTCGACAGGCGGAGGAGTGACACAGGGCGTATGCAAAAGCGACCTCTCAGACACTACCTCAGCCGGCAGTGTGGACCCCTGACTGGATAACAAATTGCCAAAGTTTATGGTAGGAAAACATACAGCCACATCACCTTGAGATGAAACAGTGGAATCCTCCTGATCGCATTGAGTTGAATCAGCTCTAGTGGATTCCTCCAGAGCACACTGTGCCGATACAGCGCTATTCTCCTGATCACGCGGTGACTGCAGCTGATGCTGCTCCAGGAAGTTTGTTGCGGCAGCGGTTTCTGCAGCCCACAGTTCGAGCGCCTCATCGACCAGCGGTGTTGCTTCAACACAAGCAGTGGTATTCTTCTGCTCCTCCTTCCTCCTCCTGGCAGCTCTTAGAGTCCTGTACGCAGGGGCGGCTCTCAATCTCTTACCCGGATGAAAATCATCTAGATGTAAACACAGACAAACCGATTTTAAAAAAAAGTATTTAAATGTGGTTATAAACAACCAGTTTATTATTTAAATGTGATGAGATGCATTTTCATCAATTTCGTACCCTCGCTATCGTAATCACAGAATCGTATGCCCGAAGTTATCACACGTTCCTAACGGAGATTCACTGGTCTGGGGCGCTCTTCCTCCCACAGCAGACCGTCGGGGGTCGCCGGACGCACGGAGACGCTGGGGGGTGTTGAGCCGGTGGTTCGCACCGACCCGCTGGGGCTTTTCCTCCTGGCCGCCCGCTCACTGAGCTCTCAGCATAGTCTGCATTACCAGATTGTACAAAAGATAATCAGCTACACCCCACCGATAAAACAAGACGCCATCTTTTTTAAAATGAACCTACCGCCAGATGCATACTCACCCTGCCTGTTTATTTCGGCTAAAATTGTTCGCACTCTGTGTCTCGGCCTCTTCGCGGCCCTGCAGGATTTTCTGCAAACCACACCAACAATTTGTAAAAATCAGGAGTTCCTGTTAGCATTAAGCAATGGCCCTACTTTAAGCACAAATACATATTAGAATAACTCTTACCTTTATCACGCAGGTATACTGTGTTCTGGTTATCCGGTTCAGTGCGGCCCTCAGCGCTGGATCCCGTTGAGCGATCCATTTTTTCAATAGATCCCCATCAGTAGCAGTCACCCCCAAAATAAAATGCTGTAAAAACATTATAAAAGAAGAATACATACCTCCAGCAGCAGCTGACTGGGGCGGAGAATCCTTATCCTGCAACGAATTGGCTGTGCCACCTGATGGAGTCACGCTATTTTGAAATACAACGCATTCAATGCAGATGACCTCATATACTCACAATTAAACCGATGAACAAAGGACACACTTACCTGAAGGAAAGAGCAGCATGTTTTTTCCCCACAGTTTTTATTAATAATTTCCACAGTCCCATTGTGTTCCTTATGAAGGTTCTTAGAGTCCTATTGATGTTGTATAGCTCCAAACTGTGACGTTCCAGAAGAGACAAGCAGGATTAGAAGAACCATATTCACAGTACATTGACTCATTAAGTTAATGCATTTCACCTGAGAGTTTTTCGCAGGTTAAATAGCAGACCCTGGGCAGCAACAAGCTGCCAGGTTGTCTGGACAGGCAGTGGACAGGTCTCTGTCTGGTCTTACAGTCTCAAGTGACTGCTTTATCTACCAGTAGTTGATGTTTTGCTCCCCTGGTGTGGTCATGTATAATTATTATTTTTTTGTTAGTATTTCTGTCTTTTAGTCAAGGAAATTTTCAAATAAATTAAATGAAAAGAGGAGTCATATTTCGAGAGTTTGGTTTCCATGTCAGTGTATAGTGCAAATTTTGATTGAATTTTGAGAAAATTGCTCATAGTCATATAGTACAGTTATGAGGAGGTGCTTTGCCCAGATAAACAGCTAGTGCTATTAAAACCATTGCAGAGAAATAGGCCACAATGACAAAAGCTGATTTAAAAAAGCATTAGTCAAATCTTAACTGTGTAAGGCAATGTAGAAAATGTGGGACTTATATTTGTTTCAAATAATAATGTAAGGAAAGTTCATTGCGCCATATAGAGTATAAGATCTGATGATGGAATCCTGGTGAATGACTTTCCCTGTACAATAAAATTCACATTGTTCTGCTAACGTAACTATAAACCTTGTGAAAACGACTGTATCTCTCTAACCCGTTGTTTGTCCTCTCCCTTTCATGAGGGGAACCTATGTACCTCACTCTTCCTACCTGTCCTTTCCTTCACTGAAGCTCGCTGGATCGTCAGCTGTGCTAGGACCTCTATGCTCTGGCTGTTGATTTTTGGTTTTTATGGATGGATCTGGATGCTTGTCTTTCACCCGTCCAGAACTATTGTTTGTACCCCATTGTTGTTTATGTGAATGATGTGCTTAGGTATTTGCGTCTGCAGAACATGTACTCAGTCAAGCTCTTTGTCTGGAGGGGACAAGTGTGGCTCAGATCTGTGGGAGATGTGGATGATAACTGTTTTCCTGGCTGCTGCTCTTCATATAGGTTTACCATATACAAATATATAATATACACGAACACCTACTGCATGTCTGCCCATCCTAAAATTGGGATCCCTCCTATGTTGCTCCTTCTGAGGTTTCTTCTAATGGGTCATTAATGGATCTTTCTGTGAATATTGTTCTTATCCTGAATTATTCACTTTGTTGACAAGAGTTACATAAGAGTAATATTAATAACATGTCTCTAGAGTATGAAGCCACCAGCTGCTAGTTAGCTCAGCTCATTTGTCTTGACTGGAAGCCATCTAACTGTGTCAAATTCATCTACTAGCACTTCAGTCACTAGCTCATTACTTATCACATTTGTTTAATTTGTACAAAAAAACTACAAAAATTCAGTGTAAAAGTATACAAATTCTGTGGTTTTCAGTGTCTTTCATCAGGGAGCGCCTGTTTTGGTACGCATATTACATTTTCTCACCTTTCTGCTTTCAAAAGCTTGTCGTCTTTTCTACGTTTTGTAAAGTACTTTTAGTATTGCTGTTACAGCAGTAGCGTAGGCCTCACCTTATAATGTCAAACTTACCCTAAAGAAATGTTACTGAAAAATGATTTGATAAAGCTACCAGCCAATAAAAAAGGAGAATACTACAGTATGGTTTTGTACACTTGACAAGTGTCAACAAATCAAGATCTTTCCAACCTGCTGAAACACACAAAGCATCATACAGTAAAAATATATATCACACAAACCATTTCAGAAAATTACATCAAAACCAATATTTTATTTTATGTATAGCAATACAATTTACATATTAAATAACATTATAATAGAATGCTTTGATATAGTTTTTAACATTCACTTTCAGTTTCACCAACCAGAAAAAAAAAAAGAAATCCACTTTTTTGTCTTTCAAGATACAAAAGAGGAAGGAACAGCCACCTTTGCAAAACTGGTCAAATGAGAGGTAATTATCAAGTGACATACAGGAAAACTATTCTATCTACATGTCTGGCAACTGAATAATAGCCTATAGAAGATGTCTAACAAGAAATCAGACGAGAGGATAGCATCATAATATCACAATCACTGCCTGAACGTTAGTGAACAATGTGAAGCTGGAAAGTGGGATGTGATGAGGGCCACACTGTGGACACCAGTATGGCGAGCTTCTACAGCATCCACTACAAACAGTGATACCATGAGCAAGTTGTAATGAGAGAACAGATTGAAAAGATGTCACATTTGAAACCTTCTGACTATTTAGTGAAAGTATGACTTGTGTAGCCATACTCGGAATTTGTGCACTGCATTTAACCCATCGCAAAGTGCACACACACCATGAACATACACTCGGAGCAGTGGACAGCCATTGTCCTCAGTTGTGGTATTGAAGGTGGACATACTTCGTTTGCAGGAAGGCAAAAACAACAATGAAGTTTTGTTTGGGAACAAAATTCTGAATGATGCCATTTCAAAATCTGATGGTTGGAACATTTCCTCTGACACAGTTGATACCATATAAGAAAAGGGCTGGGTTACACAAGCAACAAAATAAATGTAAATTTGTGTTCACAATACAGCTGTGTGTATGCTCCAAAAGAAAATTAGGACAGGACAAAAGTATTTGCCCAGCAATTATAACAGGAAAATTCCAGAAATCATTTAATTTCACTCTATCCACTGAAAAGTGTCTTGAGTTCTACACATGATTCTAGCTCCAGAGAGGTACAAAAGAGACTGATACCATATTAACTGCATCACACAACCCAATTTCACATCAGCCTTGTCTATCTGCAAATAAAGAGATGCAGCATGGTCTGTAATCAATTGCAATACAGATGTGGGTGGACAGTGGGTAGCATTGCTTCAAATTGAACATTTCAAGCCTCCTGTTAGTGAATGGTAGCAAGCCAACTAGTTGTCTAACAACTTACTGGCTGGACAGCATTTTAAAAACAAGCTCAGCAGCCAGAGTAGATCATCTATTTTTTTGAAGATACATTTTTGCTTTCAGGTGTGATAAAGCTTAGACAAAGTTTAATAAAAAGTAGAGAAATGCCCAGACACAGCAAATGTTGTGTTTACCTAAAGCATTTAAAATGTGAAGCCCATCTAAAAAAATAAATACTCCAAGCCAAAGATAAATAGAAATCTTTATGATCTTTAATTTTTTGTTTTCTCTTCTGTTTGTCAGTTTAGCTTTTGATCAATCTCTTCATCCCAAATGATGATGTCTAACATTGATGCAAAATGAAAGTGAAGTGAGACTGAATCGAACTTCCAGAAGGTCACTGATATAAATATAATTTCAAATGTTAGATGTGTTAGAAATTAGGAGGGAGAAATTGATAAAAGAGAGAAAAAAAGATTGCCCAACATCTTTTTCTACATGGGAAGGATTCAGGTCTTTGGTAAGAATCAAAAAATCCATTTGTTCCCCTTACCATTTGATCTGGTTGTGCTGTGTGGGGAAAAAAGAGCTTTCACATTTTAATTCAAAATGCAAAACCACAAATGTTCACCTATCACAGGTACAGAATATCATCTAAATGAGCAATTAATTTAGAAAACCTTCATGTCAAACAAATGTGTAAATAAATGTGGAATAATGTGTTTGTGTGTCCAGAATTACTGAGACTAAAGTAATATACCACTAAAACCTACATTTCCAGAGTAAAGTGAGTAAGAAATAGTTATATTATATACACAAGGTTTTGGGAGCAAGTGATAACACTTCTGACAGCGAGTATAGAACTTGAATGGGGCCTCTGCCAAAATGCTGTTGAACATGCAGGTTTTGTACATCCAGTCACTTCAGTAATACACAGTGGAGACAAACTGTTAATCAAAGCACTAGCTTTTCAGTTTGCAAATTTTCAGGTCTATCTTGTATGGCAATTGAATCTGGCTGCTGAACACACCTGTGAAATGAAAGACAACTTACAATATGTGTATGTTTCCATGTGTCTATGGTAGGTTTAATGTGTCAAATCCATTGTCAGAGTATCATCATATTTGAGTAAGACATGAAACCAAAGCATGTTGAAACAAAAAACACCTTTAGTTTTATCACATTTAGCTTGGGTGATGAGGCATTTCACAGTTCTTGTTTATTACAAAAAGATGAATATTAACTTGGTGTAGACACATTAGCATAAGTTGATTCTGGGACATTATGACAACAATTGGGAATAATAATGACACTAATTTGTTACAGGTCTTGTCATATTAAGATACATTTCACTATGGTCTTTTGTGAAATTTAGACACATATTAAACATTATACATAAGAGTTTATACAGGCAGTGTGGTGGCAGAAGTGGAATCAAAAAGTGTGTTCCTTTAAAAAAAATTACACCTTTTTACCTAACCCTAAAGAGGTGCCAGACTGACAGAAAATGTAGCAGCTTTTTATGAGTCCTCAGAAAAACTGAGGGAAATCTTTTTGAAATATTTATTATCTGATTCTTGTCGTCAGAGATGTATTACATACCCTGTTTCAGTTTTCTTAAACATAACTTTGTTTGCATAGAGCTTGTTGTTGTATCAGCTGTAGTCACTCAGATACTTAATCAACCCTTGAATGAAAATGAAGACTCCACATACAGGCCTCTCTGTTCTTAGTCCATGTTTATCTGTCAGAATGAAAAAGAACCCTCTAAAAACACGATTTTCAAAAAGATAGCAAACAGCACAAGGCTGCATCATCTGTTGTACTTTCAAAGGTAAGAACGTTTCTGGTGGCTTCTATATTCTATATTTGTGAGTGTGTGTGTGAGACACTAGATGGCCTAGCGGCATACAAGAACATAGAGGACTGAGGGAGTCTGCTTCCAGATAGCTGAGAATCAGCTGTGAGGACTGTAGTGGTAAACTATGAGACACCTTGGAAATCAACCAGCCTGAGGCAGGAGGCCACAAAGGACATGTACAAAAATCACAAAGTTATTATGATAAGGATATATTTTATATGTATACATACGATATTTGCATATATTAAAAAGCATAATATGCATTATACAAAGAAACAATAATAAAAGTTCACAGTAGCAGTTGTTACACTATCTTGGATATTCTAATATACGTTGCTTCCTAATGACAGGGAGTGTCAAAAATAATCAAGAGAAATTTTATTAGTGCCACTTGTCTGTGGCAACAGGTTCCAGGATCCTGGGTGTTATGATATCTGAGTGGTAATGTGAGTACTTTAGATCAGAAGGTTGTAGGAGGTCATATTTGCCTTCCTCCATCCACTGCTTTAAAGTAATTGGTAGGTGCAAGCAAAACACTGTCCACAAAAATGGTTGGCTTAATGAGGGCCAAAGCTGTCAAAAAAACAAAACAAAAAACTTGAGCATGAGTGAAGAAAAAAGCGATTCAGCTTTAGTATAGGCAGTAACACTGACATTATATAGTGCAAACAAGAAAAAGACAGAAAAGTGTTTCTTGTTGCCTACTGAGACTGTCGTAAAACTTAAAAATGCAGTTGCAAAACCTTCAGTAGAACATTAAGACATAAAATGGCAAAAAAAAAAAATATCAAAAACTTTTTATCAGTGTAAAAAAGTAGGTTATCAGGTTATTTATTTTAACCAAGAGTCTGGCAAAAAAAGGCCTCAAAAAGTCTTGTCCGCAATAGTTCCATTTTACAAAGTTAAGTGCTTCCTTTGTGAGTTCAGGAAACTCCACTCCAACACCACTTTCACACCAATGACTCTATGATCTCTGACTGATCAGACCAGTCAAATGTGGACACCATGGTTATGTTATGGCCAGAAGCCCCAAGCTCTTCTGACTGGAGCTGACAAGGCTCAGCAAAGTGATATGATACTGGTCCTGTGGACAGGGACAAAGACAGAAGGCAGAACAGTCAATACATGACAACTATGCTTTTTCTTCATTTTTTTATGCGGACAAACAATTGCCATGTGCTTTAACACTCTCCTACCAACCATGCTTCACTGCATCAAGCCAAAGTAATTTTTTTTCTGTCAGCAGAATCCTAACACACCTTAATGTGAACATCAGAGAAGTGACTGTAACTACCCTACCAATGAGTTTATGAAATACTATAACAGACATTATTTCAACATGCGTTATGAGAGCTTGTCATGTAATCTTTTGTTTTTTGCTTGCCAAATCCTTGACAATATCCTCTTTTCAGGGATTTTTAATGAATAGAGTACACTGGAATCAGTAGATATCACCTTAGTTAGAGATTGAAAACTCCAACTAAGGTGATATCCTTGGACTCACCTGGCCTCATGAAGTTGATCATTGTGGCCACTTGATAAATATCGCCTGTGCTTTCGCTCTCTAGCTGCTGAGACAGGGTGGTGAATGCACACAGCATGCCAGCTGACACTGCTCCCTACCTGACAAACACACACAGTGTGTTGTGTTAGAATGCGTCATTCTGCTGGTCGCCAACTGCTTGCTCATAAGGGATTTGTTGGGTTTTTAGTTTTTGTAAAGTGCCTTGAGATGATTTGTATTGTGATTTGGCGCTATACAAATAAAATTGAAATTGAAATTGAATTGAAATTAATTCAAAGATAATGGCAACTGGTTGATAGAAAGTGAGACAGGCACACAGCAACAGAAAGCTTAGATAAAGGATATTTGATTTAGAATTATGACCAAACCAATTAGATGAAGATTATATGTTTGTGACACAGATATGATTAGTATTGGCAAGGGTACTCCTCATATTTGTAGAACCTAAATGATGAGATACCATAAAAGTTTTTACTTTTAATTTGACATAGGTGCCTGATTAAATGAGCAAAACAAATAAGGAATATAAAAACCCTATGCAATTTGAAAAAAAAAGTCAAAACTTTAAATAGTTCAGTTCATTTCTATATTACAATTAAGCCTGGAGAACAACAATAAGAAATAGGCTGGTGTTACTTAGAAAGTGTTAATCTGAAGTCAAATTTGAGCCCCCTGGGATATTGCTATGACTCTTTTCTCTTTCCTCATGCTACGCACTAAAGAGAAAATTGTCCACGCCCACCTGGGGTGGGAACCCCCTCCATCCGAACCTCATATGCACATTATCCACATATACAGGATCTTCCCATTCATTTCTTCAGCTATTGCACTGACAGCAATTATCCTGAAGTTTTATATTCCTGGAAGATTGTTTTACGTGATGGTATTGGTACCAGGTTTGGCAGCAGCCCTATTGCCATAGTGGCCAGTGCTGCTTTGAACCACTGTCCCTGGAAGAGCTAACATTAGTTTAAGACAATGTGTGGAATGTTTCTCCTTTGGCCCTGAAGGGTACTAGTGGACTGAGAAGCCATCTCATTTTTCTGCTCCTTCCAGTGCCTCCAGCACCACCCTGGTACTCCAGCTCACTTTGGATCCGGAATCGGACAATTCCGCCTCTTTTGATAGCTCCTCTTTGGAGGCCTCGTCACCACACTCCCTCCCCGCTAAGGGAGCCAGAGCAGAGGAACACTAGCTTGCATGCTAGGTGAGGGAGACAACATGCCGACCTCTACTTTCACTTTGTTGGTGGCTATGGGCAGTTCTCATAGTGGCTCACAGACAGTGGCTAACTGGTGTGGTCTCCTGGTTCCCCCCTGTTCTGATACAACCCTCTTATAGATGTCCAGTTCTGCTGGTACAATCCACAGCAGGTGCCGCACAGCAGTGTGGTCTCAGTCTCCCACCATTGCCATGTGAAGCTAAAAGCTTCCACTTTCTCACCCATCACCCAGATGAATGGGTTGACAGTTTTGAGAATTTTCTCACTGTCCTGAGTCTTACGCCTAGCTTCGCTGTTTGAGGTCAAGTGCTCCCATATGCCAGGCAGTGGTAAAGCTTTGACGTGGCTTAAAAATCAATGCAGATCAGAAGTTTTCACATGGTCATGATGGTGCAGGTCTCACACTGCATTCGCCATTCCCTAGCAGAGGATGTTTTCATATTTTCTCCTTAGATCGAATTTTCAGTGCTACCTGTCTCTTGGCTTTATTAGTTTCTCTATCTCACCTACAATTTAAACAACATTGCAGTGCAGCTATACTATCTATCCCTGCTTACATGCTCAAATGCATTCACCTGCTAATTTAGATCTAGAGTGGTCATTCTAAAGGGACTTCTCCCCCTTCTTCTTGCTTCTGAATAGGGAGTGGACTCTCATCTTCTTGCCCAGTGCACACTGGCATGCTACATGGGTTGCATGGTAGATATTCACCAGCTTGAGCAGCATTTTGTTCACTGTAGAGTCAATTCACTGGGTTTCCCTATATCAGCAGGGGAGTAATAGAGTAGTTGTCTCTCTGTGACACTATCACACAAGATCAAATTGATGCTCAAAGGGAGACATTCGTGTGCACTCCATGAGAGGAGTGTCTACTCTGGCGGCTCTCCTCCACAGAACATCAGTAGAGTTCATCTGAGCAGCGGCCTCCCCTTGTTCCTTTGTTGGATTTTTTATTTGCAGGACATTGCACATTACTCAATCTTTCACATATTGTCTGGGGTGCTGCCAGGACATGACTAATCTGGGTAACCATGGCCACGCACTCGGCTCGCCACTGATTGTGGAGGCGCAGCCATGCAGCCGTTGCTGTTAAGTGCCTGGCTCTCTGATTATGTGTGTACTTTTTTCAAAAATAAGTGTTCCAATTTTTTATTTATTTATTTATTTTTATGTTATGTGTCAGTAACACCAAGGATTGCTACCTAATTTAGTTGTACTCAATAAAGGAATCTATTGGGCCCAGTGAGGCAAAGAGCATTTCTGGTTATCGCTTTGACCCATTAATGATAGCGCAGAGGGCTGCATACCAATCACGCAGAATGTTGGTTACGTATTGTAACTCAAGATTGGGCTGCTGCTATGGGTGTTATCCAACACTTCTCACTTACTCACTGAAGAGAAAATTGTCTATGCCCACCTGGGCTGGGACCCCCAACATCCAAACCGAGTGACCTCATCAAATCCACGTTACCCACATATAAGTGATGGTTCATTCGGGATCGTCCAATAAACAGAACCAGTCATTTCTTCAACTAGTTTGAGGGACCAGTGGGGCCCAAAGCCCAGAGGGCTGTGCCCAATTCACAGAATCTCAGTTACAATATGTAACCAACATTTTGATGTTCTCTCAAGTGAAATTTATACATGAGGGATACAAAACCTCAGTCATGTACAGCTTCCTTTTGAGGCTTAAAACATTGATCATAGTTAGCACTTGTCTATAAATGCAAGACAGGTTTGTAGAGTGAGTAAAGACATCTGAACTGCCAGACACATGCATGCATACACAGAGTAACCTGAGTAGCTTCCAGGATGAAGTCATGGATGCTGATCTGCTCCTCACTGGAGAGGCAGAGTCGGTCTTCACTGACGAGGGTGACAGTGAACGACTCACAGTTCATGGCCTCGTCCTCATTGGGCTGGTACACAAACTTATCCACCGCCTTCAGAAGAGCACACACACAGTTTCACTAGTGTCTTTGTTCATTCATTCAATTAATTTAACAATATCTGATTAGATACAGTATCAATGATGTATGTTGTCCATACACTTAGGTGTGGTTTTCTAATTAGTCTTGTGGTTGTGTTGATGCATGCAAATTAGCTATGAGGAGTGAAGTTACTTTTATGTAAACATAAAACAAAATTTTCTTTCATTTGTTAAGGAAGAAGAAGCTGGACATTATTAGTAGTAGTACAATGGTTCATCTAGGGGTGGGCACAAGGAGGGGGGTCAAAAGTGGGTGTTTCCAATCATATGACCACGTGACATCATGAACCAATAAAATAAATATTAATTTCTCCTCCTTTTTTTAGGCTGTGCTAATTGTCATTGGTTTCAAGAAGTTGAGGGTGCTGCAAATTTGTAAATTACATCATTTTACTCCACCTTCTAAGCGGCGCTATTTACTGTTGGTGTGTGCAGTTGTGGGTTGTGCATATTTGAAAATGACATCATTTTACTCCTTTTTTTAGGCTGTGCTAATTGTCATTGGTTGTGTGCAGTTGTGGATTGTGCAGATTTGAAAAAGACAATTTTACTACGCCTTCTAGGCGGTGCTATCAGCTGCGTGATGACGTATACATATGACGTATGCACGCGTGCAGACTAAATGTAGCATCTGGTTAGCCTTCCATTAGCCATCAGTCTCAAGACCGATGCAGATCTTTTTTTTTTTTGATTACTAGAAAAAATACAGAGGAAAACATGCTGTCCATTCAGGTACATGAACTCTTGAACTCATGAACTCTGCCTAACTTAACAGTAGTTTTATAGAGAGAGTAGGAGGGTCGTTGGAAGGTTGTTGTAAGGATCTGCATCTTGGCTTCCGTTTTTCATGCTTTTATTTTGGTGAGCCAAGAGGATCTAGTGTTTTTTATGTTGTTTAGTTTGATTTAAGTTGCTGATTGCTTTCACCTGCGTTCACTCTTTGTGTTAGATAAATAGTGCACCCCTGCCACAAACCAATCGCCAGGTTGTCTGTTATTTACCCTGAAGCCAGCCAACTGATGCACAGTTCCATGCTTGTTCATTGCCAGCCTCGTGACTTGGAATTACTTTAAACGAAGGACATCAGGGAAGAGCTCATAGCTAAGTCTTTTATGTTTTACTGTTTTTTGACCTGGATAAATATTTTTGCGTAAGTGGATTTTGCCGAAGAGAAATACTGTGGTGGAGTTCTTTTGTAATTTTTCCGACCAGGCTCTGTTCCAGTCTTGTTTTTTGGTTAACCCATTGGGGGTCTGAGGGGGTTTTTGGGGCCAGTGTTTCAGTGTTTTTTAAACATATCAATGTCTAAAGTCTGATAACACTGTAATCAGCACAAAATTGGCTACAATAATATGTGAGCAGCAAGTTTATACATGATTGTGTTTTTGAGAAAAAAGTGTTTATGCATGGTTAGTGAAAAACTACAATTTTTTACTCACTGAAATAAAACCATAAAACACAAACAGAACATTGGTTCACAAGACTTTGGAGACCAGCATGTTGTAGGCTAAAGTGTTTACTTCAGAGTGCTGTGAATGTCATCTTGTTCACACATTCACAGTAAACAATACACTGATTTAAATTTTCTAAGACACTTTTTGTCCAGAAAGGCCATATGCAAGAGGGTGTGTCTGAGGATGAATAGTCATGTGATTTACCTGAGAACACAAAAGACGCACTGAACGACCAGACAAAGGCGCGCATAATGAGCCTTTCAGTCAATGTAGATGGGATGGATTAGTGCAGTACAATACAACACAATGAGGAGCCAAATGATCCTCATTTGAGTTAAAATCAGTGTTTTTACTCTGAGGACAAGCTAAACTATTTGTCTCTGTGTGGAATGTAAGGAGCGCCGCTTCACGTGCGTAACGCGCCATCATCCAAACGCGCAGAAAAAGTGAGTAAATTCTATGATGAAGTTTGATATTTTGTGTCATTTCTCGGGGGTGTGCACATATTTACCTGGTTCACCTGAGATTATTTACATGTGAACAGTGGACAGTGTACAAGGCGGGACCGCATTACCTGTAATGAGGTGAGACAGGAAAAAACGGACTTCTCCTTACGTTCATACGGATTAAATCAAAAGTGATGATTTGTTTTTGACTTGAATTGTTTCACTCAAAAGATTTTATTTTATTTACGCGTCTGTGAAGAGAAATGACAGAGACAGAAAAGTCCGAGAGCGCACCCTGGCGGCTTTCTTTATTTAAAAAAAGCACAATGTTTTGTTTTTATTATGATGGTATACCACTTAAACTAGACCCTTTACAGATTTGAATGATATACTTCTTTTATCTGTACGATCAGAATTGACGGAGTAATTTAAGTTTGTTTTGGCCTTATCAGAAAAAGATGCGTCAAAACGCGCCGGCGCGTTCGTCGACCCCAGAGGGTTAAGAACTTTTTGAGATCCCTATCACGGGAGTTTTGATTTCCAAGTGCCAGGTTTTGGTCTACGAGCTGCCTGATCTTTTGATTCCTTTTCTCTTCCTTTAAAACTGACCGTGAAGCAAACCGGATCCTCCGACCTAGGAAAGTCAGCTACCGTCAGATGTTGCTCTGCGGACCAAACCTAGTTCTCCCAGGCCCATCAGCCAATACCGACGCGTCCATACCGTGTTTTGGCCCAGCTGAAACCACTCAACGACAATAAGACTAACCCAGCGCATCATCACCATCTACTGGTCACCATCTGCCATTCCTCCTCCCTGTCAATTTACCTCTTTGAAAGAATAAATCACGCTCTTGTCTGATTCTGAATTCTGTGTGGGTGATTTGTGCTCCTGATTACGTCCCTGGTTCATGACAGAATAACCTGGCCAGAAGAGGGACCACACTTCACCTGCCCAAGCCTCTTTTTATTTAGATCCCGTCTAGTTTAACCCAACTACCATGTCTTCCCGATGGAACCGACGAACTAAGGTTCAAACTATCCAACAGCTCGACTCATGCCCTCCTCTTGCACTCGTAGTAGATTGTTTGAGGAAGCCTTGTCACCAAGTCTCAATCCGTCTCTCCACTCTCTCCGAAGCCCTCAGAACAGACTTCAGACAAAGTCGACATTCTAACCTAGTTCGGCAACCAAGCCCTGAAGTAGGACCCACAGTACGCCGTGGGGTCCTTCCTAGATGACCCTCTGGACAGCGAGTATGATTCAGATGACTCCTAGATGACCCCTCTACACACGTTCCCATCATGCACTTTGGAGGTCACTTCTTTGACACCCCGGATTTCAGGACCTCGCCTAGTCCTCAGCCCAACTTCAGTACCGAACCTGTCACCAGCGATTCGGACTGGGAGTCCCTTGATGAGGAGGAGGACTGAGAGTCCTACTATTAGGAGGATTTCGCCTTCGACACCTACCGGAACCCCTATTGGGGAACCCGCCTGGCTATAAAGTCAGGAGGGCTGCCTCAGAAAAATCTGCTCAGGAATAGGCATCCAGTCCCATAGTCTTCCTCGCCACAGTCTTCCTCGCCATGGCAGTCTCCAGTTCCACCACAACCTCAGCGCCCGGTGCCACAGCAGCGTGTTCCACCCCGGCCGCCGCCTCCAGCACTGCCGTTTCCAGCACTGCCACCGCCTTGCCGGTCACAGCCTCCTGTACCATCTCGCCAGTCACCACCTCCGGTGCCGTCTCGCCGGTCAAAGATACCACCAGTTCCAGACCTGTCCGAGCCGCTGGAGTGGCCAGAACTGACAGAGCCGTCAGAGCTCTCGCCGCAGTCTCCAGCACCGCCGTCTCTTGACCCTAAGATGTATCACACTTTACCTATGCAGGCTTCCAGGTGCACAAGTATCGAATCAGCCATTCAAAGTCATGAAAACCAACTAAGATTTTCCAGTCAGTCGACCAAGTCTCCACACAACTGTCCCAGCTGTTTCGGGTGATGTTTTCTGCAAACCCGCTAATGATACCACTACCTACCTCACCAGAGCTGTCAGAACCTCTCGCCTGCTAGAGCCACCACAGCAACCTGAACCGCCTGCGTCGCCACAGGTCGAGCATCCTGCACAGCAGCAGGCGGGCCCCTCGGACCAACAGCCTCGACCGCGACGGAGCTGCTGTGGGAAAGGGTCAACCCACAAACCTCAGTGCGCCAATGAAGTCGTCCCCACTGAGCTTACTGTTGAGTCTCCAGAGTCGCTGCCGCAGCCATCCGGACCACAGCCGTAGCTGCCACCTGAGTTACCTGAACCACCTGAGCCACCTGAGTTACCTGAGCCGCCGCAGCAGCTACCTGAGTATCCTGAGCCACCGCCGCAGCAACAGCTACCTGAGTATCTTGAGTATCCTAAAGATCAGATCATGAGGAAGATCAGATCAATGGGCTGCCAGAGTCATCGTGTGATGATGCCCTCTTGCCTCCAGACAAAAATAACCTCCTGATTATAGATGGTCTGATGAATGATGCCATTGATAATTTGGAGGTTCAAAATGTTTTTACAAAATATGACCACCATAGGAATTTGAGCTGTATATATCTAGTCCAGAATTTGTTCATACAGGTCAAGGCCAGCTGTACTATTAGTTTAAACACCAACTATCTTGTCTTATTTAAAAACCCAAGAGATAAATATCAGGTGACACTGATAGGCAGACAGATGTTCCCCGGTAATACCAAATACTTTTTAGAATCATTCAGTGATGCAACAAGCACTCCTTACGGGTACTTACTCATTGATTATTTAGCCAAAACACCTGATTATCTGAGACTTAGAACAAATCTGCTGTCTACACAACCGGTTGTGTACATAGCCAGAAAGCAGAAGTAACAATGTCACTCCTTTGCAGAGAAATTTGGCATTGCTGGAGCTCTTGCATAAATCAACGCCGACTCATAAGTAACAGCGGTGACGACTTTATAAAAGCACTGTGTGAAATAGCGCTCAATGTGTTGAGGGGTATCATTCCTCTGACTGATAGACAGTACAAACAGTTGAAAAAAGCACAAATCTGTAATCAGACGTATAGCAGATAGAAAACTGGTGAGTTTTAGAAAAAGGAAAGTCATCAATCTGTCCGGCGGATTTCTACTCCCCCTACTAGGAGCTGTACTGTTCATCATTAGTCTTATTAATAATAAGAGATAGATATGGAGCACACAGAAAATGTATCTGGTCCCACACCATGTTAAAGCAACATCAGCATCAGAACAATGAAACCATAAGACAGATGGTGCAGAACGAGCTCAACCGGGAAATGACAGAGGTTTTACAATCACCAGACATTGATGTTCATGAGAAGGCTAAAAGTACGCAGGCATTCTACAGAGATATTTGTCACTGGTGAGACAGGGTGAGCGTGAAAAAGATGTGCTGACCCTGTCTCTACCACCCTCAACAGGGGTTGGAGGTGATGCGGGTGTAGCACTTACTGGTAACAAGGCTAGTGTGAAAGATTTGTTTGCAAAAGATGTGTTGAAACATATGCCCAAACACAGAGAAAAAAATGCAGAACACATTTTGTTTGTGCTGTCCAGGGCGGCAGATGTCATATCAATTTCAGGCCAGGGTGAGGTCAGTATCAACAACCAAACGATCAGAGGCATACATCTGTATGATTTAATCAAAAGAGTCACAGCACCACACCGTGTTTCAGGAACTTTGGCAACTCAGGGATGGACTCAAATTTTAAAAACACTGGCAAACCTGAATGTGCCATTATCAGCTGTATCAAACACTCATGCCCGCAGAGTTATTGAACAGTTTAAATCAGGGAAAGACTATGAATCTAGTCACACCAGCATAACCACCCCACCTTCTCCAGTGAAAACAAAAACAGGCCTACAGCCGGTGTACATAGATCTAGGAGGGATCCACTACAGGAATCTGGGTGCAATACAGTTTTTTATTTGAAATATTGTCTTCAACCTACTGATAGTATTTGAAATATTATTTTACCCGAATGCTTATACTGCATATATATCTATATGCAATAATGTTTTTTATCCTAGTGATTGTATTTTTTATTTTATTGACATCTTGAATGTATTTTTATTTGAAATAATGAATGTGTACAATGAGATTTCTTGCATTGTGAATAAAAAAACACAATGAAACGTGCACTGTATATCTTTTTTATTACTATTTTAAGCATCTTATAAATGCACATTGGATACAGGTAAAGTAGTGTTGCACAGGTGCAGGTGTGATTTTATTAACAAAGCACAAAACCCTGGCATAATTGTAGGTAAGATCAATGCTATATTTGTCAATAAATTTTTTGTAAGATATTCCTTTCTGTACATGCCACAGAAAAAACACACAGTGTTGTCCGCAGGTTACAGAGAGGGGAGACCTGGCTGTGGGAATAAAGCACTGTTTGCATTTTTAAGGAGAAAGTTGATTATATAAGGCTTAAAACTGTCTGGCGCATTACCATAGCTGTCAAAAAACCATGTTTGGCAATCAGCTGTAAAATTTATAGCCAGCCAGTGCTCTACAGGTAGGTATGAGGGGTCAATATTTACAATCAACGCAGTAGGACGTTGTGATATTTTGAGCATGGTCAGCTGGTCACACGGCAACACCCCCACAAAATCAACTTTCTTACTAATTATCCTTCTGACGGTACAAGTCAATTCAATGGTGTTGATGGTCTGGTGTGTTTCATGTTAACAATACACTGAAGAGGGGTTCGGAACCGCACATCCAACCTCACATTCCTGGTCTTAATCAGGGACACGTTTCTTGCTCCACCACCGTCTGCCTTTAAATTAAAACAGTATAATGTATAACCGTTGCCATAAGCCTCTCTTGAAATGGCCAGTGGTTGGTCTTTAAGATGCTGTTCTGTAGTCTGGATCAACTGATAATACTCCCTGACGTACTGTCCTCTAGGGAAATGTGGCTGCAATGGCTTATGTGGGTGCGTTTGACCGTCAGCATAAAGACAGACAAACTCTGTGTCCAAGTGCTCAAAATTAAATGGATTTCTGGTGTAGCTGCCTGTGTACGCTTCATTGTCAACAAATGCTACTATGATAAATTTAGGGATCTGACCAATGTAAAGATTCTCCCGGTTGCATACTCAGGTCCCTGGCGCCACTCTGTCTACAGCGTATTTGGCACTACTGTGCTGGAGCACCCTGCTGTGGGCGAGTTGGAGGGTGGGTGAAATTGAAACTTGGCTGGCTGACAGGATTTTTACACTGTATTGTGTATTAGGGGCTGCCATTAAACAGAATTCATCTTTTGAACGTATGAATTTCATAGAAATGTCTATTCCTTCAAGTAATAGTGTCTCCTGAAAAAACAGAGCAGCGTGTATGGGAGCAATTAATTCCACAATCCTGCTGTTTTTTGTGTATCTACCCCTAGCAACTACCCCTTGTTCTCACCGTCCAGCATTACATTATTCATGTGTCTGGGACTGTCTATGGCAAATAGTGGAGAGCTGAACTGTGTGTCAAGCATGTCTCGCCCATAGTTGATTAAACATTCTAAAATTCCACAATAGGGGTATGTATTAGAAGCCTGGGTAAGAAAGGGGGGCCGGTGTCTCTAAGGGCGGATACTGGAGGGATTTCAATAAACGTTTTCTCAATGGATGTTTGGGTACACGGCACTGTAAACAGGTCAAGTTCTATCTTTACACACTCTGCGGACTGTTTGTGAATGAGTGACATCCTTAAAATATGTCTTTAGCTGCTGCTGTAGTGACGCGGTGCGCGTTCCTGGCCGGTCGTTTTCTTTCTGGCTGTATCACAGCCTCTACCGGCTGTTTCACAGTGCTTCTTCTTCATTGAGCTGCTCACAGCCAGGACCCTAGGAGGCCTCTTGAGTCCCCTGGCTGTGTAAACACTCCCCCCTCCCCCTCCCCCCTCCTGTCTCCCATTCACAATTCTACGGCTGACATCACCTCGCCCATGATATTTGCCGCTGCTGTTTTCAGATGAGGTTTTGCTATATTGAATCCACTATATTGAAGCCATTTCCATATTGTGTACGTAAGCCAGTAAACCCCAGTAGGTCACCACCTGACTGAGACTCATAGTATCTTAGACGTCTCTCCCCATCGTCATGGTTGTAAGGCATGCGCCTCATCATCTTTTCTGTCTATTTCAGAACCCCCACCTCACAGGTCTGAAATGTAGTTTTGAGAAATGGAATATACTCATTCTGGTCATTCTTTAATGCTATTTCAATATTTTCTATAGCGCTTTTTGATAGTGTAATGGCCATTTGTCCTTAACCAAGTTATCCACAAGTAGCTTAATCAAATGGCCACTGAGGACCGTCAAACTTAGGTTTACGCAGGTTAAAAATAAGTGAATGTACATACCAAGAGATATGGTTTCATGATGGTTTATTTACACATTGGTCAGCAGACTTACAGACAATAAATGCGCCTGCATCCTCTCTGTCCTTGGTAAAAAACCATATGCCCTCAGTCCTGTCAGACCCTCCCACCTTGACCTAGTTACATCAATTCACCAGCCCCACCTGTAACAAATGAAATAAATTAAACAATAAACACAAATAGCTCCAAAAGACAGAGATAAGTAATGTATCTTGTCATAAGACAATTTTTTTTGTATTGTATTTTTTGTATTTTTTCTCTGCTCTCGCATGATATATTAATACATCTGAGCAGAGGTAACAAATATGCTGTGTTGAATTCTTTCACTATTCTGTCCACACTATCATAGTGGGTGACAGAAATCGATAGCTTAAGGATGGCGGATCCTTCCATCATCATCACATTCCTCTACAGACAACGACACACAATATTTGATCTTATAAACAAATCCTCCTCCTTCATACAATTGTATGCACGGTAGTGCTATGTCTTTCACCACTCGCCTGAAACTCCTGCTTGGGACCATGGCAGACCCCCCTATGCCCGACGTACCTACGTTGTCACGCACACCTGCGCTGCTGCACTCGTCACTGCTGACATCACTGTTGACATAACTGTCTACGCCACTGATGTCGCTTCCACCACCGCTAGCCTCACTTGTAACACCAACGCCCATTGTAGCTGATGAGATGCTTAGCTAGAACCCCACACTATGGTCTGCAATCCAACCCTTATATACTGTACATAGTACCACCATCCACAACCACACACAACCAATGACAATTAGCACAGGAGTAAGTAAGGAGTAAATTGATGTCATTTTCAAATATCCACAACTGCACACACCAATAGTAAATAGTGAAGGTGGAGTGAAATTATGTCATTTACAAATTTGCACCACCCTCAACTTCTTGAAGCCAATGACAATTAGCACAGCCTAAAAAAAGGAGAAATTAATGATATTTATTTTATTGGTTCATGAGGTCACATGGTCATATGATCGGATACACCTACTTTTGACCCCCCTCCTCGCGCCTACCCCTAGATGAACCATTATACTACTACTATTTCATCTCCACTTAAACTAACACTAAAATAATAAAGTGCATCATTTAGCTCATTACCAGGCAAGTGTGCAACTGGTCAGCTAATGATGTTTAACAATATTCACACCATAGACATGTAACCAAAACTTTCTAGATCACAGTAATAATTTTATTCCAGTGTTCACATTCAGACAAGTTAGCAACTGCATTTGCTAAGGTTACCTTTTCAACATTTGGTTTTTAATCTCTACCATTAAATCCACCACTGCCTACTTTCACATTCTGCCTTCTCCTACTGTACTGGATTGAGTAATATCATTTGTAAGCAGACCTAAAGCAGCAGAATATGGACACATTTCCTGATTAAGGCAGGAGTGATATCCTTTAGACAATTTATGGCTGTAAAACTCTTAGTGACCTCCTAAGGTAAATAACAGGGGATGGTACAGGCCCTCACCAAGCACTGCACTGTCAAGACTCCATTTGATAAAGAGCAGATCACTGGCTCTTCACAAAGAAACCCCCCTTTTTGGTGTTTTACATCCTGCCATAAATTGCTTTAGAACTACTCCTTTTTCATCATTTCTTATCTTTTTTGTTCAGTGTAGAACGTTAATGTGAGCTCTGTTCAACTCCTTAACGCTAGGTGGTAGCACTGGGTAAAATGTCAACTCCTACCAAGTGAAGAAGAGATCTCTCACAATGACAAATAGAGAAGGACTAGACTGCATCAATGCAAATATGACCATAGAGACACCATCCGTATGATGATTCATTTAATATTAATTTGAGTTAAAGTGAAAGGATAACCGGAGTTTGTAATTATTTCATTTAGAGTTTGAACTGTGCTATATACTGAAACCAGGTAATCTTTAACCTTAGGTCAACAGATTTGAAATAAATGTTTTGATATCTGCATGACTAACTTGTTTAAGTAAAACAATGCTTAGTTAAAGGTTATCGACCTATGTTACCCCACCTATTCCTACCATTGCAGCTACAAGTACTACTGCTTTTAACTATGTAAGCATTAAAAGTTATTATATGCTTTCTATCAACTGCTTGTAAAAGAATGTAGCTTTGAGAATGCTATAGTAACTGTGATAGAGTAGCAGAAGTGACCCCCCCAGAAACCGTTGACCTGGTAAACGTGTGTTACTAGTTAAACAACTGCACAATGAGGGGTACCTAGAGACAGTCAGTAATGTAATTTGTCATGAGCTGCAGTGTCGGAGCGGAGGTGCGGTAGAGAAGGTAGGACCCAAATGCAGGACAACACATGCTTTATTCTCTCCTGGGACTTCCAGGGCAACAAATACAAAAACTCTAAAAACAAAAACACACGGGAACCAGATGAAACGGTAAAACTAAGGAATGACCGGATAAGGCGGTTGTCATACAAAACTCACCTCTTACCAATAACTAACAGCGAAGTACAACCACAACTAATGCTTCGCCAGGTAACAAAGGAAAGAGGGAGGTATAAATAGGGAGAAACACAACAGGTGATTAAACACAGGTGAACGGGATAAACAATAAACCACAGGTGAAACTAATTAACACAAATTGCAAACGTGAAGCTGCCGGGGACCAGTGCACAGGGAAAAGGAAGTCTCTAAACAATAAAGGTCCCTGGCAGGAAGTCCCAAACGGGGGCTCATGACAGAATTCTTTAGATTTCACAGATGTCCCACGGGATTGGATGAAGAAAGTCCCAAGGGATTTGGACCAGACTGCGCTCCAATCAAAGAGGAACTAAGTTTAAAACCACGGTTGCCCCCCATCAGGATAGACCAATCAGATAGTCACACATTTTCATATATAAGTTTGTGTAATGTTAAGGATAGGCATCTTCTCTTTGTCGGTCGGTTGCAGATAACTGCTTGCAGACTGCGATTTCCCGAAGAAAGAGAGGTCCATGTACATGTTGATGATTCTTCAATGCAAATAAATCTACAAAATGGAGTTACTGTGACGAGTCCACTATTGCAGAAAAACGACCGTGCTTACAATTACCACCATTGCAAATAAAAGCTGGAATTTAACTAAAATAAAGAAGAAAAGGGCACAGAGTTGAACAAGTGTCCTCTATTGTCATCTACACCGAATCGGGCCGGGCAATGTGATGGAAATGAAATGACCCAACAGTCGATAACTGCGAGCGGGCAGCATGGATGGGAAGATAAACTGCTTCAAGCATCCAGAAAAGCTCTGAATACGCAATGTGTTACACTGGGCAGGGAAAGGACCACATTACCAGGGAAAGGGAAAGGAAAGGGAAAGGACCACTGCTAAAAGCAGATTTATCAGGCAAGCCAACTTTGTAAGCCATATAGCTAAGAGCATGGTTGAAACTGAGCTAAAGGAGGAATTCAATAAGCTCTCTGATTACTTTGTGAATCTCGTCGAGGTCAATGACGATTAAAGATTTAGAGAAAGGAATTGTCCAAGAACACCTGTGGTCAAGATATAGTAGAATAAGTCTCACAGACTCAATCTCTGAAGCAGAGGGAAATAGTGAAGAGGCAGCTAATATACCTGTGGAAGGAAAATACTTGAAAAGGCTATGAGGTACACCTGACTCTCCTGGAAAAGAGGATAAAGGAAGCTGTCCAAATTATGTCTGCCTGGGATCGATGGATTCCTATTGAGGAGAGAAATGACTTATAAAGCCAAATCAGGGGTTTAAAAGCAACCAGCAATAGGCTCGAGTTGAAGACAGCTGAGTTCATTATGGCTTGGAGCTTTGCAGAGGAGGCATCAGGTGAAAGAGACAGAACACCCAGCAGTTGAACGTGTCCTCTATTGTCATCTATGCCAAATCGGGTCAAGGCAGGCATTGTGGTGGAAATGAAATGACCCAACAATTGCTAAATATGTAGGACCAGGACCATATGTGTGACCAGGCTTATACAGACCATCAATGTCTGACTACGGGGTGATATAGAAGTTGTGCTATTGTTTATCTGTCTGTTATGCTGTTATTCATGCTTTTTCATGAATAACATGAATTTATGTGGAATATTCATGTGGAAAAAGAAGTTATGTTCTCATCTTAGGAAACAGTCTTAAAATTTACAACACTTAAAGAATAGGTTAATCTCTTGATTCACAGAGATTAGTGAGACCGCCGATCACAGTCAGGGGACTGAACCAAATATGGAGCACTTCCTGGACCAATCACATTGTGTTATGCACAATGAAGGACTAATCAGGTGGATTTCTCGCCCAGTGCGGCAACACACAAAGACAGTACACAAACAGACACAGATCTGAGAAAGTTAATAGATGTCCAGACTCTCAAGGTCCTCTCGCTGTGAGGAGAAAAAGGTGCAGAAAGAGAGCTATAGAAGAACCATGAAGTAGAGACTGCTTTACTGCCCATGCATAGGAGGAACAAAGACATCCTCCCTACGTGTGGCTGTCCTGCAACTGACCATCTCACGTCAACCAACTCCATGCGATGACCCTGCAGTGTCCTGAAGGAGAGCGAGGAAAGGCAACGAATGGACTCCAGGCCTGCAGCCCAGGACTTCGGGGAATGCCTACTGTCTTCTGTAAACCCGCCAGCAGACTGCAGTCAGACCAGTCCATAGTGGAATGGACCGAGCCTCAGTAAACCCGAGGACAAGCAAGTAAACTGTGGCTCTGCTGGTTGTCTCACACTAATCAGTTGGTCTCCATAATTACTTAGAGTTCACTCCAAAGCTGTGTTTAGACATCAGACTCAAACACAGAACATAAATTAATTTGAAGATTTCTTTTCCACCATTGCAAACAACCTACTGTTAGACTGTTATGTTTTATTTGTTAATTCAGCTAATTTCTCAGATCAGTTCCCTCTCCATTTCCCCCTATGTAAATAGCATGTATATATTGTAAATACTTGAATAAATCTAAAAAAGATAACCGTCTGATATCGACGTTATTTCACGCAGTAAATACGTCACTGAATTGGGAGAACTCTCCCTCAGATTGTAGACTGATATCCTGTATTATTCATTAATTGACTGGTTGATTCGCCATTTAAAAGATCATGTGCCCCAAATTAAGATGGTTTATCATATTCATATTCGGTTCATAAACCAGACATAATAAACCTTCATATTCAATACATATATATATTAAAATTTGCTACACATTATTTTATGAAAAGAACTGATGCTTGTGCTTGAGCACACCCAAAGAAAATTCTAAAATTCTAAAATCCTGATTAACAGAGTGTGTTTCATGTAGTACCCTCCTCTGAATCATAACATCAAGGAAAGAGTGGAAAGGTCAATGGCAGAGAGAAGTAAAGGTGCTGACCATGATGTAGGAGGCATTAATGCAATCCGTGCCTTTGGTGCCAGGCAAAGGTGCTAGCCTGACCCTTGCTTGCTCCACTGCTCAAAGACAGACAGACAAAGAGGGGTGGGGTTAGTCAGGTGGAGACAGAAAAAGAATAGCCATTTGCTAGTTTATTAGAACAGAACAATCACACTTAAGGGGTCCTTTGTGTGCATTCATCCTGCTTCTCACTGTTATTGGTTTTGTGTAGAATGTTCTTGGTAGTTCATCGCTATTTATTCCAAAAACTGTGGAACAACTAATGACTATCAGCAGATTGTGTAACAGCTGCAGATAATGGAAGGTATCTGAATAACAACACTAACTCCAGATATAAACAATATCGGAATCCATATTTAGCTAATGATTTTCTAATGACTGGTATGAAACAGATTTTTTTTTTTGCTGATATTGGAAGTAAAAGGCTTTTTTTCATAGTCCCATTTCTGACATAGCAACAATTTCTAGGGTAATTTTACTGTATTCCTTCTATTTTGTGTACCACTATTAGTTTACAGTTTCTTCTACAGCACATGCAGTATTTATAGAGAGACAGACAGTTTATTAGAAAAGAAATGCTGTGTCATGGTTGTCTGGATGGAATGTGTACAGAATTTGAGGATGACTTGATCTCTCAGGCTAAGACAATGTAGAGGAAACAGGTTTTCTTAAAAATTTAAATGGTAGACAAACAAATCACAGCTAACCTAGCAGAACCTAAACACTGTAAAAAGAAGACTTTTCATTGTATTCTTATGGATGGGGTGTTTGGTTACTGTGACATATGAGATTTTAAAAGATTCTAAGCTAAGAAGTAAAATCATCTTTCATTGTGGACAAAAATAACCAGTTCTTCTGTGGTTGCTTCATCATTTTGATAATTGATTATCTGTCTGTAATCTGTCTGTTTTTAATTGAAATTGTAATTTTCCCCTGCTTAACACTAAGGGCAGTTCTATTTGAAATGTATTACATTTTTAAGTATAACACTTACTTGGCAGCTCAGAGGAATCTCTGATTTTCTCTTTATTGCACTCTTTCTGAGCATCGATGCATTCCATGAATCTGGCACTGCACTGAGTTACTAGCTGAAACACAAAAGAAAAGAAGGACAAATTGGTTATACTTTATCAACATTTAAAATGGCAGACCAACTAATTTGTGTAATCAGGAGAGGCAGTAGCTAACTATTTTATCTCTGGTCATTCCATAGTGATTAACATTAAACTCTGCATGGGTCATTATAGGCAATATCATAAAACTGGGTTTTGGTCCAATACCACGTAATACCAGGCCTGGATTTCTGAAACTGTGTGTTTCACGGCTGAAAGCATTTACTACCATGAAAGGGAGTATAACATATCTTGATTCATTAGGTGAATACATTATTAATAGGATACTTCTCATTACAATTTAAGCATCCATCCATCCATCCATCATCAACCAGTCCAAGCTGACATTGGGCAAGAGGCAGGGTACACCCTGGACAGGTTGCCAGATTCACCAAAGTAAATTATTTCTGCTATTAAATTATTAAATATTAAACTAATTTATAAGTAGGTAAGTAGTAAGGTAGTTAACATTGGCTCCACTTTTACCAACTGCAAAATTAAAGTCATGAACAAAATACTGCATCCATAATTATAATCCAGTAATTTCACACTAATGTGAAATGTGCCATTCTGCAGAATTACTTTTATCTTTGGTACTTCAAGTATGTTTTGATGTTAAGCTGTGACATAGTTGATAAAACAAAATTATGTGATAATATTTTTGGTCAACTTCAGCCTCCTCCTCCTTATTTTGCATCCTTTCAATAAGACAGATCACTACTTTCAATCCAGATGACTGAACTTTCCTCTAAACACTGATTTACTGTCTGCCCCATGATAGGTGCCCCTGTAGTGTATATCTACCTATATATATATATATATATAACATAACATATATATATATAACCTCATAAGTCAGCATGAGGTTTGATTTAAGCGCTGTGTAGCACATACTCTTGTCCAGATCTTAGACTTGACAATGAAATAGCCTACCAGGAACCAATACCTTCCTTTTGTCTGGACTTACAACAAGCTATCATTATATCTACAAACAACCATTTTAAACAGTTCTGGATGATAAGAAGATTAAGTAAGATTGATTAACCAGTGTTGTTTTTTGTAATAATATAGTGTGTACTGCACAGCCCTTCACCTTGAGTTGTTTCTCTAGACATGTTCGACCACTGCGTCCGGGTGTTGTGATGATGTTGAAGTAGCTGTGAAGCTGGCTGGCCATCACTTCTGTCTCCTTCCCCAGAATGGCTTCTGTTAAGACACCATGGGTCAAGACGTTCTGCTCCTGGATCAGCCAAAAGATAAGAAGATGGTTAGCAACTTGTACAGCTGGTAATTGTAGAGGTGATCTAACGTACATACAAAAACAAATGTCTGATTTTGTGTTTAGCAGGCCTAAATCATAAATGAGCAATTCAACTGCAATTTTGCAGTAAGATTATGGGTCATAATCACATTTCTTTACACCTAAAATAAAGTATGAAATACGGCACACTGTGATTATCCTCCCTATACAAAAGATTTAAAAAACCCTCTTCACGTAAATTGATGCAGCATTCGAACCACACACATACATACACACACACCAGACATACACCTGCCATCCTTCTACGCAGATGCAATATACAATTCGAATTTGGGAATAGACCAAATTATTTCCACACAAGAAAAGACTAGACACAGAACAGAATTCAGCACACACAATCAACATAGATATGTAAAACAAGAGCTGCTTCCTGGGGAGACATCAAACCATTATAAATGTCTTTATCATTATGAAGTTCTTATGAAGATTTGTTCAAAACTGTATTTTTTTTTACAATGAAATATGTACAAATTCATTCATGTGTGCTTGGAGGCTTGTATGATTTGTTTAACTACACCAGCTTACACTGCAGTAAGCTGCAGTAAGCATAAAGAGTTTTTTGTGAAGAAATTATACACAATGGGATTTGGTCCATGAATGACACTGTCTAAAGATGGTGAGTTGTTCTTTCTGTTTAATTGTCAGTGAATCCAGGAGTTGAATACAGAGGCAGGTACATCTATATCTTCTGTAAGTGGATCATTAGCCTCCCTACAGATGATGATTGTTATAGGCTTTTATGAGACTATGAGCCTTCTTTACCCCAAAGTTTCCACTTAACACAGTATCTCATAGCAAGATTCCTTGTAAATTTGTGACTAGAATTGATATTTATAGCATTCTGATGTGCAATAACTGACCACATTTTCATTCATAGAAATTCCAATGGATGTCCATTTGGTGGTCTTGATTGCCAGCCTCAGTGCAAAATGTCCACATATACTGTTAATCACCCTTAAATGAGCCTCACTAACATGAATTTTACAGAAAACTTTCTTGCTACACTAGCAATCTTTTCCTCTTTTGGTTCATACATGACCTCTCCCTTCTAGGCGCCTATTTTAATCTTTCCCTTTGCAGATTGTAAAGTTGCCATATATTTGCTAAATACATTTAGGCTCCGCACAGAATTAATTATCTAAGCATGTTCTGTTTTATTTGTGTGCAGCCCTCTGGGCTATCGCTTTGGGCCATATCCTTTCTTTGCGCCTGCGCACTGAATAGAAATTCATTTGCACCCAGCTGGCGTGGGCTCTCTCACCTAAACTGAGTGTCTCAATTACATCCACAGCTCCCAGATATAAAACAGCAGTTCAGGCGAGCTCTTCCCTTTTCTTTTCTTCAGCCTAAGCACTAAGAACATCTCTCTCCAAAATAACTTTGACAGACTATGACATCATCAGAATCTGCAGCATCACCAGAATCATCTTTGTGGCTAACCAAAATCATACCGGATGCTAATGTCCTTTTGTTGGGTTTCACTGCAGCGAGAGATGACAGGGATGCCAAGGCTTGCAGAAAAAGTAAATGTGAGGGGGCTCATCATGTATATTTACCGTTGGTGCATGTTTCTGTGAAGGTGGTCTTGTGTTGTCGAGACTTAGAACTGCTAGTCGTTAGCCTTTGGCCATATTATTTGCTGCGGCAATTCAGCCATGTGATTGCCATCTATGTTTACATCCTTCAGTCAAAGACAAGGAGGCAATTAAATCAGCACAGCAGAAGGTGAAATGTCTGAAGGAGGCAAAAGACACCTATAGGAGACCTCAATGCATCTTTAACTTTAGCCTACATCTAGGGAGAGTAGTACGTCACTCTCTGTAATACATCCTGCATTGTACATCCATCCATCCATTTTCTATACCCACTTATTCCTAACTAGGGTCACGGGGATCTGCTGGAGCCTATCCCAGCTCTCTTTGGTTGAAAGGCCAAAAGGGTACACCCTGGACAGGGTCACCAGTCCATCACAGGGCCACATTGAAACAAACAACCACTCACACTCACACTCACACTCACACTCACTCTTATTGGCAATTTAGAGTCACCAATCAACCTGACATACATGTTTTTGGACTGTGGGAGGAAACCCCAGTACCCGAAGTAAACCCATGCAAGCATAGGGAGAACATGCAAACTCCACATCGAAAGGTCCCTGCTGTGTTGCAAACACAGGACCTTCTTGCATGAGGCAACAGTGCTAACCACTAAGCCACCATGCTGCCCCCTTGCATTGTCCCAGCCCGGAAAAATGAACCAGCCTAGCGAGCTGAATGACTTCTGACCAGTGGCACTCACATCACATCTAATGAAGATATTGGAGCAACTCTTCCTCAGTCTCCTCAGGGCCCAGGTGCAACATGCCTAGCAGTGGTGGACAAAGTACTCAACTTCATTATTTGAGTCAAAGTATAGATCCTCCTACTCAAATATTACTCCTATTCAAGTAAAAGTTGCTCAGTCAAAATACCACTTGAGTTAAAGTACTGGAGTATGTGCTTTCAAAAATACTTAAGTATTCAAAGTACTTAAAAAATCTGAAAATGTTTTCTTCACAATGCATTTTCAAATGAGTGCAGTCAAGAATCTTTGCAGTATTTGTACTAGTTCACTGGATTGAATATTACATATAGTTTAGTTTAGAATAACTAGAGACATGTTTGTACAGAATCAGTAAATGGGAGACAGAGGAAACCTTATTTAGTGTAAACAATTAATGAACCAAACAGGGACTAAAAGTCAGGTGCAAACTAAGACTAAACCAGGTCTAACCCAAGTCTAAACTGAGATGAGACCATGTTAAAATCAGAACTATCCAAAAAAAAGATTGAAGGTACCAGTTGTAAATCAGTACTAGTGATAATTTTGATAGCAGATTTTAATTTAGTTTTAGTCATAGTCTTTTGACTAAAATGCAATTTTAATTTTAGTTATATTCTAGTCATCTGCTTTGTTTTAGTTTTAGTCTGGTTTTAGACGACTAAATAGTATAAGATTTTAGTTGACTAAAACATATTGGGTTTACTTTAAGTGTAATTTAGTTAGTTTAGTTTAGTTTAGTTTAGTTGTACTCTACAAAGTATTCTAAATTAAAATTATATAAAAACAATGTTCATTAAATATATGGAATATGGCATTTCCATAAAAGACCAAAAATTAGATTGTTGTTGTGTTGTTGTGTTGTTTTAACTTGCATATGACATGCTTCATTCTTTAAAGCAAACTACAAAATATTAAAAAGAAAAACTGTATTTGGCAGAAATGCCATTGCCTCAACCATCAAATGGACCCATATTCTCTTTGTTTTCTCCCAGGTGTTGCCATTTCATTATAGTTAAGTCAGACAGAAACCCAATGTAGGCTATGCAAGATGATGTTGTGTACTCGCGCATGCTCGTCAGGTAGATCAGTTACTTTTCAAATGTGCGCATGCATCTTGCACATCTTACAAGATTAATTCTAGTTCTATATATTTTAATATATTGACATTATTTAATCTTTTTGTCTTTCGTTTTCACTTAATATGTATTTAGTTATCATCTCGTTTTCGTCAGTAAAAACGTGTCATTGACGAAAATTATAACAAAAATATTTTGTCAACAAAATTAACACTGACCAGTACTGAACTAGGTCTAATCCATCCACCCATTTTCTTCCACTTATCCAGGCCCGTGGGTTGCTGGGGCAGTTGCCTAAGCAAGGATGCACAGACTTCCTTCTCCCTGGTCACTTCCTCCAGCTCGTCCTGGGGGGACATCGAGGCGTTCCCAGGCCAGCCAAGAGACACAGTTCCTCTAGCATGTCCTGGGTCTTCACCGGGGCCTCCTCCCAGTGGGACATGCATGGAACTCCAGCTCCTCCAAGTTCCTCCCGGGGGACTGAGATCCTCACCCTATCTCTAAAGGGAGTGCCCGGGCCACCCTGTGATGAAAGCTCATTTCAGCCGCTTGTATCCAAGAGGGTTCCATAAGCCACTATGGCCTGTTTGAACCCTACTTCCAGGAGTTGGTCAAGGAGCTTCAGCTCCTCTCCTGTCAGACCAGATGCCTGCTGCTCCTCTGGAGCCTCCCAAGTCACCTAGGCTAGCCATCCTGTCCTATTTGAACCCCATTTACAGGAGCTGGTCAAGTCTGCTGCAGACAGAGCAGAAGCATTTCAGCAACATGTCACAGCCCCCTCAGGAACATGATGTCCTCTCGAGCCCCAGGCTCCCACTTCCAATACCCACCCTCAACCAGTGGTCCTATCAGCTCTGGCTCCTCTCCTGTCGGACCAGATGACTGCTGCTCCTCAGGAGCCTCCCAAGGCACCTAGGCTAGCTACCCTGTCACCTTCAGGTGTGTGCAGAAAATATGTGGTGATATATGTGTTTTCAGGATCTCAAGAATGTGTATGTCATGTTTATGGTTCAAAGCTAAATAAACATGTTGACATCCCCATAAAGAGCAGGTATTCCTCTGTAGCTCAGCTGACCCCTGACAAGGGGCTGTTTTACATGCATTCTCCACACAGTGCAGCCCTCTTGCTCCCAAGCAGACACCAGTGAGTTTGAGCGAGGACTCATGGATAGCAATTCGTCAGAGCCTCTTGCTAACTCCATTTTCCCACAAGCCCAAGTAACAGTGGAGAGAACTGAACAATGGCTGTCAGTAAGAGCATCAGAGGAGCTTCACATGACAGCTCACCCCCTCTCTGCTTTTTATGCAGAGTGGTCATTGTGAGATGGACCACTGGATGGACAAACATATCCGCAGTTTGCATGGCCCCCCCTGTGCCATCCAGCTGGGTTATAGAAACACCCCTCATCTTGTTACCACACTTGTTACCCCATAGAGTGTGCACGTCCCCGGTCTAGGTCTACTATGGCATCCTATGGGGCATAATGGGCAGCTTTTCAGCGATGGTGGACAGAAAACAATGTTTGGTCCATTGCTTGCCCTTTCCCTATGGTTCTGCCCTTTTTCCAGTTATTACTGGAGAGGAATTTGGCATTTAGCACATATGCCAAATAGAGTGAGTCTGGTGGGAGTGAGTTCCAGAGTTGGGAAGCAGAGCGGTTGAAGGCTCGACTCTCCACGGTGCTGAAACAGGCAGGGAGCAGATGGCGATGTGGAGGAGATCAGAATGGTGGCGAGATTAGGAATGGCCTATATTTCTTATTTTTATGTGGCAAGTATTCGCTGAAATTCTGATTGTTTTATTTATGTATCTGTGGAGAGAGATGACAGAGACAGAGTCTGCATTCTTTATTTTACAAAAGCCCAGCGTTTTGTTGTTATTATAAGCCCCTCTGAAAAAGAAGTTAGTGAATCAGAGAAGACTAGCCCCATGGTATAATTTACATATTCGTACCTTAAAGCAGGCATTGCGAAGGCTGGAAAGGAAGTGGCGTTCCACAAACTTAGAGGAAATTTTTCTAGCCTGGAAAAACAGTCTACTAACATATAAAAAAGCTCTCCGTAAAGCCAGAACTGCATACTATTCATCACTAATAGAGGAAAATAAGAACAATCCCAGGTTTCTTTTCAGCACTGGAGCCAGGCTGACAAAAAGTCACAGCTCTGTTGAGCCCAGTGTTCCCTTAGCTCTCAGCAGTGATGACTTCATGAGTTTCTTTACAAATAAAATCACAACTATTAGAGATAAAATTCAGCAGATGCTTCCTATACCTGCAATAAATGAATCTTCTACTACAGTAGCTCTTGAATCATCTGTAGGACCTCAGTTATGTTTAGACTGCTTCTCTCCCATAGATCTCTCTGAATTTACATCAGTAGTTGCTTCATCGAAATCATCAACGTGTCTCTTAGACCCCATCCCGACTAGACTGCTTAAAGACACCCTGCCATTAATCAACTCATCTTTATTGGACTTGGTAAATTTATCTCTAGTATCAGGCTACATACCACAGGCCTTTAAGACTGCAGTAATCAAACCTTTACTCAAAAAGTCTAGTCTTGATCCAGGAGTCTTGGCTAATTATAGACCAATATCCAACCTGCCATTTATTTCTAAAATCCTAGAAAAAGCTGTTGCTAAGCAACTATCAGACCACTTACACAGGAATGAACTATTTGAAGATTTTCAATCAGGATTTAGAGCACATCATAGTACAGAAACAGCACTGTTGAAAGTTACCAACGATCTTCTCTTAGCCTCAGATAATGGACTCATTTCTATACTTGTCCTCCTAGACCTTAGTGCTGCATTCGACACACAGCATCCTATTACAGAGATTAGAGCATGTGATTGGTATTAGAGGAACAGCGTTAAAATGGTAACAATCCTATTTATCGGACAGATTCCAGTTTGTTCATGTCTATGATGAACCTTCCACACGAACAAAAGTTAGTTATGGAGTTCCACAAGGCTCCGTGCTAGGACCGATTCTGTTCACCCTGTACATGCTTCCTTTAGGATATGTCATTAGGAAGCACTCTATTAATTACCACTGCTATGCAGATGACACTCAGTTATATCTATCTATTAAACCTGTTAACACAAACCAGTTAACCAGACTTCAAGCCTGTCTAACTGACATAAAGGCCTGGATGACCAGTAACCTTTTACTTTTAAACTCGGAGAAAACAGAAGTCATTATATTTGGGCCAAAAAATCTCAGAAATAACTTTTCTCAAATTATAGCTACTCTAGATGGCATAACCCTGGCCTCTAGCACTACTGTAAAAAACCTTGGAGTTATTTTTGACCAGGACATGTCCTTTAACTCACACATAAAACAAATCTCTAGAACTGCATTCTTTCACCTGCGCAACATTTCCAAAATTAGGAACATCCTGTCTCAAAATGATGCAGAAAAACTAGTCCATGCATTTGTTACCTCAAGGCTAGATTACTGTAACTCATTACTATCTGGATGTCCCAATATCTCCATAAAAAGCCTCCAATTCATCCAGAATGCCGCAGCCAGAGTCCTGACTAGCAGGAGGAACTAGCAGGAGAGATCATATTTCTCCTATATTGGCTTCTCTTCATTGGCTCCCTGTAAAATATAGAATAGAATTTAAAATCCTTCTTCTCACGTACAAATCCCTTCATAATCAAGCTCCTTCATACCTTAAAGACCTCATAGTACCATATTATCCCAATCGACCACTTCGCTCTCAGAGTGCAGGTCTACTTGTGGTTCCCAGAGTTTCCAAAAGCAGAATGGGAGGCAGAGCCTTTAGTTATCAAGCTCCTCTCCTATGGAACCAGCTCCCAGCCTGGGTTCAGGAGGCAGACAATCTCTATATTTTTAAGGATAGACTTAAAATCTTCCTCTTTGACAAAGCGTATAGTTAGGGCTGGCTTCAGGCAACCCTGAACCATCCCTTAGTTATGCTGCTATAGGCCTAGACTGCCCGAGGACCATCGGTGCACTGAGCTCCCCTACCTTAACCCCCCCCCCCCTTTCCCTTCCCCTCCCTTCTGTCCTCCCACCTCATGTATATTCCACCATTGAATCTTACTAACCTTGTGTTCTCTCTCTCCCATAGTTTGTGCTCTCTCCCTTTCTCTCTATTCTCTCTGTACCTTCTGCAGGTGTCCCTGGTCCTGGAGCTGTATATCGCTGATGTGCAGTTACTGGTCCCACCAACCTGCAGTGTCTATTTGTTGTTTATTGTTGCTGTTCTTTTCTCTCTGCTCTATCCACTCACCTCAACCGGTCGAGGCAGATGGCCGCCCAAACTGAGCCCGGTTCTGCTGGAGGTTTTTTCTTCCGTTAAAGGGAGTTTTTTCCTCTCCACTGTCGCCAAGTGCTTGGTCATAAGGGAATTGTTGGGTTTTTAGTTTTAGTTTTTGTAAAGTGCCTTGAGATGATTTGTATTGTGATTTGGCGCTATACAAATAAAATTGAATTGAATTGAATTGAATAAGTGTACACAAATAAAAGTAGACCCTTACAGATTCAAATGATATATTGTTCTGATCTGTACAATCAAAACTGACAGTAATTTAAGTTCGTTTCGGCGTTATCAGGAGAAGATCCCTCAAAACGCACCGGCGTGTTTGTCGACCCCTGAGGATTAAATCCTAGTGACTTCTGCTGAAAAGTGGTTTAAAATAAAAATATTCACTATATTAGATTTGGTATAGCGGCACATCTTGGTGGTATTTTGCTATTTAATAATTTACTAATTTTCATTGCTACTTTTAGACTTGACTTAGACATAGTTTTCTCCCTGAGAGGTCTGGGAAGAGATCCTACCTCAAGTGGAGGAGTTTAAATATCTTGGGATCTTGTTCATGAGTGAGGGAAGGATAGAACGTGAGATTGATAGACAGATTGGTGCATTGGCAGCAGCAATACAGTTGATGTACCATTGTGGTAAAGAAGGAGCTGAGTGAAGCTCTCAATTTACCGGCCTATCTATGTTCCTATGGTCATGACCGAAAACACAAGATTTCGGATACAAGCAGCTGAAATGAGATAGAGATAGGGTGAGGAGCTCAGTCACCCGGGAAGAGCTCAGAGTAGAGTCACTGCTCCTCCACATTAGGAGGAGCCAGCTGAGGTGGCTCAGGCATCTATTTGGGATGCCTCCTGGATGCCTCCCTGGGGAGTTGTTCCAGGCATATCTCACTGGGAATAGGCCCCCGGGGAAGACCCAGGACACGCTGGAGGAACTGTGTCTCTTGGCTGCCTAGGGAATATCTCGGTGTCCCCCTGGACGAGCTGGAGGAAGTGACCAGGGAGAAGGAAGTCTGTGCATCCCTGCATCCCCCAGCGACCCGTGGCCTTGGATAAGTGGAAGAAAATGGATGGATGGATTAGACCTAGTTCAGTACTGGTTTACTATTGCTACCTACCTCATCTCAGTTTAGACTTGGGTTAGACCTGGTTTAGTCCTAGTTTGCACCTGTTTTAGACTTTTAGTCCCTGTTTGGTCCATTAATGGATTTATACTAAAGAAGGTTTCCTCTGTGTCCCATTTACTGATTCTGTACAAACATGCCTTTAGTTATTCTAATCTAAACTATATGTACTATTCAATCCGGTTAACTAGTACAAATACTGCAAATAACTACATTCTTGACTGCACTCATTTGAAAATGCATTGTGAAGAAAAGCACATACTCCAGTACTTTAACTCAAGTGGTATTTTGACTGAGCAACGTTTACTGGTATTGGAGTAATATTTGACTAGAAGGATCTATACTTTGACTCAAGTAATGAAGTTGAGTACTTTGTCTACCACTGGTTTTGGAGAGGCAGAGTGTAACATTGAAAGAAAGGAGGAAAGAGTCAGTCACACGGAGTTCAGCAGCTGTGCAGTTGGAGGGAGAGTGTTGTATAGAGCAACCAGATTGCCTGGGCTGGCTGAGAAGTCTTTGAATGACATTATATATACATCTTCCTGCAGACATTTAAGGACAAGGAAATGTCATGTCTGCCTTTTTTTATATTATACATTATTATACAGTCACCAGTCCAACTTATTGTACTGCTCTACACCCAGATATCTGTAGGCACCACTACATTGCCTGCACCACAGATGTTGACTGGGTAAGGATGAGACTTAGACCTTTAGAAATCCACATTTCTTTGGTTTTAGAGGTGTTCAGTAGGATTGTCACTGAAGGACTTCATCAGTCCTTTGTATTCCTCTTCCTCTCCATTCCTGATACGTGCAGCCAGAGAGTTTCATCAGAATACTTCTGAATGTGGCAACACTTGTGAAGTACATTAAGTCTGCTGTCTACAGTGTGTACAGGAATGGAGCCAAAACAGTCCACTGTGGAGGCCTTGCAAAGCTCTACCAGAGATGCAGTTCCCCAGCTTGGCGAACTGTTGCCTTTTTGTCAGGTAATGTGTAATATCCAGGAAACAAAGTAGGGATCCACCCCCCTCCCTTTGAGCTTGTCTCTGTGAATGACGGGTTGGATGGTATTGAATGCACTTATAAAAAAAAAAACAACATAATCCTCACATAGATTGCAAGTTCTTCCAGATCAGACAAAACACAGTGAAGCATGTAGAGGACAGCATCATTAGTAATCATGATCTCCAGGAACATGAAGATCCTCTTTAGAAGCTCTCAACACAGTCCTTAACCAGCCTTAGGCACACACCATTTGGCCCAGCTGCCTTCCCACAACACAGTCTTTGTACCCGCAGCCTCAGCCCTGTTACTGTGACAGATGGTGGAACAGGCCCAGGGGAAAGATGGGGTGTGACTGAAGTGTTGGAGATGCACACAGGTAGAGGATAATGAGATGAGGAGACACTGAGGAAGAATGAGGGGGTATGGCTGCGTTTCATCTAAAGAGAGCTGGGATAGGCTCCAACATATCCTTGTGACCATAAATAGGAATAAGCGGGTGTGGATAATTTATGAATGTATGAGGGGGTATGGCTGGACAGGCTGGAGCATTTGCAGCATTGTCAAACCTGTTGTTGAACAACATGTGAAGTTCACTGGCTCTGTCCACATCACCCTCTTGTACCTGGTTGTTCTTTTTTGTAGCCAGTGAAGTTGTTAATTCCTCTCCACAGCTCTATAATACTATTGAGCTGTAGATTTTTCTCTATTTTGTTTTTGTAGTCCTTCTTAGCCTGCTTTAAGCTTGTCTTCAGCTCACGCTGGGCATGCTTGAGCCTTTCTTTGTCTTCCTTTTTCTGGTTAAGGACTGCCTTGATGTCACTAGTGATCTGGGGTTTGTTATTAGGGAAATAGCACACAGACTTCGTAGGTATATCAGTGTCTCTACAGAAGTTGATGTAATCTGTGAAACAATCAACCTGTCTGTCAATGTCCATGCTGTTCCTTTCCACTTTCAACAATACATTCCAATCAGTTCATGATGTCCATTTCCTGAATGTGATAGTAGTTGCAGGTTGCTTCAGTACACAGGGTCTATAGTCAGTCTACAGGTCTGCAGTCAAACCAGGTTTTAATCTGTGAGTGGTCGTAAGGCAGTAGAGGTATAGGCCTCCTTGATGATTGCATACAACAGATCAAGTGTTTTACCTTCTCTGGCAGGACAGTTGGCAAACTGAGAAAATCCAGCCAGGTATGAGAGAGAGAGAGAGGTGAGAGTCACATGGTTGAATGTAAACAAGCAATGATATGACTGAACTCACTGGGAACATATTAAGGTGTGAGACCAACTGCCAAAAGCTTAATGTCCTGGCATTTCCCTTTCCCTGACAGTAATATGACTAGGGTGAAGTTGGGCACATCCACACAGGAGTCTTGAATGTTTTGACTGAACCAGGTCTCAGTAAAACGCATCATGCTACACACAAAATGCTGGGTCTAACCAGTGCCCTCAGCTGTTCATGTTTGTTCAGTAGAGAGCTGACATTCCCCATGATGATCGATGGTAGGAAAGGTTTGTACCTCTATATCCTAGCCTTTAATTTAGCACCAGCTCAGCTGGAATAGTGAGATACACTCCAGATTTGCTCTGTTGTAGTAAAAGGAGGTCAGTAGTAGCAAATAGGAAATGAGGCTTATAAATGTATGTGAACTTAAGAGCTACAGTTCCCAACAGCAGTCTTGCAAACATTTTGTCATACAAACCTCAGTCTGGACTAGATAGTTGTGCTGAGTGTGTATGTATTTGAGAAAGCCAAGTACATTAATTGTGCTTTTGTCTCTGATCTGCTGCAGCATGCTGTTGATGACGATGTATGTCCCTGTCCGACCCACTCCAGCACTGCAACACAAGACAATGACACTGAGGATCAGTAGGACAATCCAAATGACATCATGAGCAAATGGTTTATATAAAGGAAATAATTCAAAATGCTTTTATCAAATTATTTTATGCTTTCTTAAATGGTGACAGTAGAAAGGCAGTGGATTTGGAATTGAAATGTTGCAATTACGGTATGTAGTAAGAAATGAATTAACTTTTGTAACAAAAAAGTTACACCGTCAAGTTCATTATTAACAATCCGATTTACTAAGTCCAAAAAAATTTAAACATTAAAGTGCACAAGTGAAAATTTAAGAGCAAAGACTCAGACTGCCAGCATATAGTTTGCTTGCATATGCAAAACTCCAGCTGAGACTAAAGGAAAGCTCCGAGCTTTAATGTTCCTAAAGGTCAAGAATAAACATAAGCACATTTTAAATATATCAATCCCTTGAGAAGCTACATGCTATACAGTGTGTTCAGAAAGTATTCAAACCCCCTTCGCATGTCTGGCCACTGGGTATAATCAAGCTGCAAAGATCCAGAGAAATGGGAGGCACCTGAGCTAATTTTAATGTGTTCTTGCAAAGGGTCAGAAAACTTATGTTAATGTGATATTTTCAGTTTTTTCTTTTTCAGTCATAGTATCAGGCTGCAACGTTAACAAAATTTTAAAAAGTGAAGGAGGTCTGAAGACTTTCTTATTACATACATACTTTCCTTTGTGAGAAAAAAACATTTTCACCTGTCTGGAACCAAGAAGCAGGAAATAGAGATGCTTTAAAAACTAATGGAGATGTGTTATCAAACAGTTCTACTTTCTACAACCTGACTGCATGGACAACCATTCAACCATACTAACAGTACAACTATATTGTACTCGCAAGATTAAGACTTTAAATATCCATCTCTTTAATACACAGTGAATATAAGTGTGTCTGTGTGCTTTGTTTATTGCATAATGATGTCTGTCTGTATGTCTGTACATGCATATGTGTTGTACAAAATGTTAGTAATGTGTGCTGTGTCTACAGCCACAGCAGCAAGCCTGTGTGACAAGTTATTATCAACTATCACAGCGTGGGTGATAGCAGAGAGCTTTCCTACTCATTCCCCTGGGAAACACAGTGAGCAGACAATTACCAATATTTTCCCCCCCTGCTTTATTGTAAAATGCTTTTAAACACAAGCTGGCAACTGGTTCACTGATGATTTTGAAGATATGCAGTAAAAACAGCAATAAGCTTAAAAAACACTGAGGTACAGATATCACCTGCAAATTGATTTCTAATATGCATGCCCAAAAACCTACTGAAATGACGAAATTGTTACATTTTTTTTCATAGTTGTTCAAACTAAATTTTACATAAACCTTTAGACGTTTATATAAATTAAATATATAGTGTGTTCTGCTCTCACAATGATCATGAATTTATAATCACAAACTTCAAATTATTCACAACCTGGTTCCAAGTGTGTCCTGGTTATTTTAAAAGGTTGTCAGTGACACATGTGTGTAAAGAAAAACATGTCTACAACACAGAGTATAAATGATGGCTGTATTGGGACCAGAGTGAAGAATGAGGTTACAGTAAAGAAAAGTAATATAGAGATATTACCTGCAGTGAACAAGCATGGATCCCACATCTAGCATCTGGGCAGTGAAGGACCTGCGGACAAAGGTGAGGAGGGGGAGGGTGTACTCTGGGACACCAATGTCTGACCAATGGGTATGATGATACTGTAGCACAGTCTTTTCACTCTGGACCTGTGGCTTAGGGTTCCCCTTTCCGCCATGGTAGGAAGAGAAGAAGGAAAGGAGACAAGGATAAGATGTTTGCTAGATTGGAGAAAATTAGAAAGACATGATGGCTTTGAAGCATTAATAGGGGAATAAAGAAAACACCATTTTCTTGAACTCATTCTTATTTATAAAACTAAAGTAAGAGTTAGTGACTGACGAATTATTATCATAGCTGTTATGAATATCCTCACTTTTTCAATCTCCTCATTATAAGCATAAAAATACAAAATTAAACTGGAGTGGTACATTTTTTCATATATAATTGATTCCCATTGTTAAACAGAAAACCAGGTTTTTATTTTTGTTTCGTTTTAAAGTTTGAAACAAGAGCTATATCCTCTTTCCCAATAGGGAGTGCTACTTCTTGCCTTTGACTTTCACCTTTTTGTGTAATGTGAAGCAGCGAAAAATGCAGCAGGCATGAATTTTGGTGCTTTTCACTGTGACCACTATGTTGCCATACTCTTCACTGCTCTCTGTTAGCCAGTGCTGGTCACATTTCCTCTGAAGAACAAAAATGCACAAGAATCACATCATATTACTAATCAACTAATTATGGAGGGTGTTAGGTCTGTCAGTGTTATAAATATTATGCATAGAACCAAATAAATTTGCTAATTTATAATTATTTCCAGGAAAAGGTGTTGAACCATTGCCTCACAACAAGAAGGTTCTGGGTTCAAACCCTGATCAATCCTGTTTGAATCTTCTCCCATTCCTGTGTGGGCTTTCTCTTAGTACTCCAGCTTCTTCCCACAATCCACAGAGTAATGATATACTAGGAGCTTGGGCCCCTGTGCTTATATCAAGTTAATAAAAAGTGCCCCTCAACAGTAATTATAAATAAATATATTGTAATCAACATGAACATGCAGATAAGTAGAATGGGAGGCAGAGCCTTTAGCTATCAAACTCCTCTCCTGTGGAAACAGCTCCCCTTCTGGGTTCAGGAGGCAGACACTCTGTACTTTTAAGAGTAGTATAGGAATGGTTCAAGGAGCGGCGGGTACATGCGGGGGGGTCACTTTTTATGATCGTTATTTATGACAGTCATAAAAATAATAAAACCATAAAATCGACGTCACGCTCTCCACCCACCGGGCGGCGCAATTTTCCTATTGGTCATGCCGATGTCTGTGGGATGCGGCGTGCTGACGTGAATACCGAGGCGGGCGTGTGTGTGTGTGTGTGTCATGTCGCAGGGTATTTAAATACCTGCAGAATGCGCCTGAGGGCCTTTTCTATCGCTTGTTTTATTAGCAAGAACTGTAGGGAACAACGATGATCTTTCCATCAGGTACGTGCGTCGTTTGTTCCTCGATTTAATAGCGTGTATATCAGGTCGTCTGCATTGAATACAATGTTTTTCAAAATAGCGTGACTCCATCAGGTACCGCAACTATTTCGTTGTTGGATGAGGATTCTCCACAATCAGCAGCATCTGCTGGAGGTATGTATCCGTCTTTTATATATTTTTTATAATACGTTTTATCTCGGGGTGATGCTGTTACTGAGGTGATTCTAACGGAAATATGGGTCCGCTCAACAGGGACCATCGCTGAGGCGGATAAACGTGGCGGCGTACCCCTGCGTGATAAAGGTGAGAGTTATTCCTACATGTATCCCTGTTTTAAAGCAGGATCAGAAAGTTAGCAGAAAGTTGTGGTTTTTTACAAAATGTTGGTGTGCTTCACAGAAAATCCTGGAGGGCCGCATACAGGCCGCCTGTCTTTAAAGAGACGCAGAGAGCACGCTATTTTAACCGGAATAAACAGTCAGGGTGAGTATGCATGTGACGGAGGGTTTATATTTGAAATAGATGAAGTATTGTTTTATTGGTGTGTGTGTAGCTGATTATCTTTTATTCAATCTGGCGATGTAGCGGGTGTCGAGAGCTCTGCGAGCGGAGGGACAAGAGGAATCCCCAGCGACCCTGTGCTAGCCAGCCACTCCAGAGTCGCTGAGCGTCCGCTGGCGCCGGTTGGGCTGCAGAGGAAGGACGAGCTCCCCGGGCCGTCGAACCTGTGGCGTGAGCGTGAGATAAGCAAACAGCTCTGTGATTACGATAGTGAGGATATGAGATTGATATAAAATGCATTTCAACACGTTTAAATAAGCGGGTTGTTTATAACACTGTTTTTAAATGGTTTTCAAACGGTTTGTCTGTGTTTATATCTAGATGATTTTCATCCGGCCAAGAGACTGAGAGCCGCCCCTGCAAGATCTGCAAAGAAGAAGAAGAAGGAGGAGCAGAAGAAGAAGACCGATAAGGAGACCGAGCTGTGGGGGTCGAAGTGGGCCGCGGAGACTGCAGCCGCCACACGCTTTCTGGAGCAGCAACAGGTGGAGTCACAGTTCACGTGTCTTCAGGTGGAGGACGCTACAGCCTGGCCCCTACATCTTCAGGAGGATTCCGCAGCATCTGACTCAACTTGAGGCGTGCAGGAGGATGCGGCTGTTTCATCTCAAGGTGATGTGGCTGTGTTTTTTCCAACCATAAACTTTGATGATTTGTTGCTGTACAGTCAGGACGCCACACCGCCGGCTGAGGCGGTGCGTGAGAGGTCACTGTTGTATACGCCTAATGTTACTCCTCCTACTCCTGTTGATCCAGTCTGGAAGGGTGGCAAACAGATTTCTATGCTTAAGCGGTCAGCTGATGCTGCGTACACTAGTGACTCTGAGACTTGTTCCTCATCAGATAGTGAGTCAGACGGTGATTGCTATTCTCAGAGATTAGCGGTGTGTCAGCTCTAGATATTGATTCTGCTGTAGCACCTGCTGGTGGTGCATCAGTTGTAGCACCTGTTGGTGGTGCAACAGATGCTAGCACACCGACCAATGGTGATAACACGGCCCTGGTAAACCAATCTGTGTTAGAACTATTGTCAATTCTCTGTGCTGCAGTGAAGCACAATGACACGAAACTCACACGTCTAGAATCGTATGTCACACATGCTGTACCAGTTTTAGCCGACTGCATAACAAACTCTGTATTCCACCTCTCTAGACAGAAATGGCAGGGTGTGATAACCTGTATGGTGGTGCTGCTGATAATGGTTAAACAATGAAAGCAATGACACATGATCAATTCTCACGCTGGGCTGTCGAGATGCGTGCCAGAAACACACAGTTCATGAACATGATGAACATCCATCCACCACCAAAGACAGAATATCTCAATGCCTCATTAAGCACCACAGATTTTGACAGATGGGCTGAAAACACACGCCAAAAGTTTGTGCAGCTCAAGAGAAGAATTGGCCTTCTCCCACAGGGCGGCGCGGCTAAACGCACCGCTCTGTCGCCTGATGTCCCCGGTGTTGCAGTCATTGTTCAGCAAGCATACGATCAGAGGGCTGTATGTGACATTGCAGATGATGATGATGAAGTAGCTGATGTTGTTGATGCTGATTCAGAGCCTACTTGTCTGATGCATGTCACTAGTCCTACATACGAGCAGGGACAGCAGACCCTAGTACCTCCTGCGAATCCATATGATCATCGTATGCTATGTGATGATGATGAAGCTGTTGATGAAGCTGTTGATGCTGATGCTGATGCTGATGCTTGTGGTGCTGATGATGATGTTGGTGTTGATGCTGATTCAGAGCCTCCTCACCTGCTGCAGGGCCAGCAGGCCTCTGTGGCTGGTTCACTGATCTCCGACCCTCCTCTGATAGATGGGTCTACTGTTAACACTCCCTCCAGTCCTAATGGTCTTCAGCATGGTGCTGGTTTAATTACAATCAGGGATATTCCGGCATTTGATGCTTTAGAGTTGAGACAGCCTATACACTTTAGAGACATTAACATCGATACTCACCCTGAACAGATTCCAGCGCTTGTTAGGGAACGTCTAACCACTGTTATAGATAGGGCTATTGAAGTATCACGGGCTGGTAGTGTGCTGAATGTGGTGTTGAGGGGGCCCTCCCTGGTTAGCGATGTGCAGGTGGTTTTGAGGTCCAGTAATGGTTATGACGTCGACACCTTCATTGATGAAGTGGCTCAAGCGATCCAGAGCAATGACGATTCATTGTCAGACGGGGACCTGGAGTTTGTGGTCAGTGTGGCGCAAGAAGGGCAGGGCGGAGGCACACGGCTCAAGCTTGGGAGGGTGCCTTATAGTGAAATTCTGTCTAGGAAGGGAAAGCATTTGTATGATCCTGATAATGACACCTCAGACAACAATTTATGTTTCAGTATGTGTATCATCAGAGCCGAAAATCCCTCAATGGGGGCTCTGGAAATATTACACAGAGGTAAAGAACTACAGGAATCTGTAGGTCTTTCCACCAAACAGCAGGTGGGTTTTAATGATGTCACTAGATTTGAGAGGGAAATAGATGCAAAGATAATCATTTTTCATCACGGCGGAGGTGGTGCTGGTGCTGTTAGAAAACGGCCAATCTGTTTCCAGATACATGGAACCCCACACCCCCGCACCATCTGGCTTTATCTACATGCTGAGCACTATTACCTGATAACCAACCCAAAAGGTTTTTTTGGTGGTTCGTATGTCTGTGAACTTTGTAATAACACATACGAGACACCATGCTGCATAATTGCCTACACAGGTGTGATGTTTGCTTCACCGCATGTGAACAGCAACCTGGCCCCACAATCAAATGTGAAGTATGCAAGCGCATTTGTAAATCAATGCTGTGCTTGAAGAATCAAAAATTATCTGACCCTAAACACAATATGATTCCCTGCGCTACAGTTAAATATTGTGAGGGGTGTGGAAAAATTTACAGGATATGTAGAGAGAGCCCTAGACACCGCGGACACTGCGGTGCTCTTAGAGGGGACATGGTGCATCAGTGCTATATCCAGCCGCTGCCGCCTAAAGAGGAAGAGGAGGAATACATCCTGTATGACTTTGAAACCAGATACCGTGATGGGAGACATGAAGCAAATTATGTCTGTGCCATGGAGATGGATGAAAAGGCTGACCCATACCCGTTTTGTTACACTGGGGCTGGTTGTGTGGCTGCATTTATCAGGCAGTTTAGACGCAACAGGTACAAGGGGTACACGTTCATAGCCCATAATGCAGCAGGTTTTGACAGTTATGTTGTGCTCGAGTATCTCGTGAAACAATGCATTACTCCCCTAGTCATCATGAAAGGTAGTCGAGTCATTATGATGTATGACGAGGACTACAAACAGCGCTGGATCGATTCATACAGCTTTCTGCCTATGAGTCTGGCTAAAACACCTGCCGCCTTAGGCTTTGAAGACATGGCCAAAGGGTACTTTCCTCACAAATTCAACACTGTTAAAAATGAGTTTTATGAAGGCCCCTACCCCTCGCCAGAGCATTATGGGTATGACAAGATGCCTCAGAGTGCGCAGGTGAAATTCATGCAGTAGTATAATGGAGTTAAAGATGCTACTTTTAAAATGCAGGCTGAGCTGGCTTATTATTGTCGAAATGATGTTGCGGTATTGCGCAAGGCCTGCAAGATTTACCGCACAGCATTCATGCAGTGTACAGAGACTGACCCTTTTGCGGTCACGACTCTGGCATCAAGTTGTATGGGTGTTTTTAAGAAGCTCTTCCTGACACACTGCTGCTCACCTATTATGGGAGGTATCTGGAATGTAATAAAGCATTATCAGATGTGTCTGTGCAATGGCTCGAATACGTGGCCTATTCTGAAAAGAGGGTGATCAGACATGCTCTGAGAGGTGGTGAACACAAGATCGGGTCCTACTGTGTTGATGGATTTGATGCCGCCTCAAACACATGTTTTGAATTTGCAGGCTGCTATTATCACAGGTGTATAAAATGCTACCCAGAATCCGCTGCCGAGAATAATGTCGGGCTGTACGCACAGTTTAACAACAAAGTTGAAGCTCCACGGCTCCGTCACGGTGTCAGTGTGGTTGTGATGTGGGAGTGTGAGTGGAATCTGATAAAGCAGACAAATCCAGATGTCAGGGCCTTTCTTGCAGACTACAAGAAGCCTGAGCGTCTGAATCCTAGGGATGCACTATTCGGCAGGAGGACAAATGCTATGAAGCTCTTGCATGTGACAGAGTGTGCAGAGGGAGAAAAAGTGCATTACTATGATTTCACAAGCCTGTATCCTACCGTCCAGGCTAAGAAAGATTATCCAATTGGCCATCCCGAGATAATTGTAGGCAATTTTGACAGCATTGAAAATTATTTTGGCTTTGTCAAGTGCACTGTTTTGCCCCCTAGAGGTCTGTACCATCCTGTTTTGCCATACAGGTCCCACCACAAGCTCATGTTCCCCCTCTGTCGCAAGTGCTGCGAGGAGCTGAATCAGGACACTGTCTGCAGTCACACCGACTGTGAGAGACAGCTGACGGGGACGTGGGTGCTTGAAAAAGCTGTTGAGAAGGGCTACCAGCTTGTGAGCATTGATGAAGTGTGGCATTTTCCGAAAAAGTCTAACACGTTATTTCGGGAATATGTTAAAACCTTTTTAAAATGTAAACAGGAGGCCTCTGGGTACCCCAAAAATGTCAAGACAGAGGAGGAAAAGCAGAAGTATGTCCAGGACTACGAAGCCCATGAAGGTATAAGACTAAATCCTGACAAGATTATGGTCAATAAAGCAGTCAGGAGCTGTAACAAGCTGCTGCTAAACTCATTGTGGGGGCGTTTCAGCATGAGGCCCAATATGGGCACATGTGAGTTGATCACTGAGGCTGAGCGATTCACAGAGCTCATGTTTAGTGATCATTTTGATGTCAGACAGTTTTGCTTCATATCTGATGAAGTAGCCATGGTTCAGTGGCGTCATAGTGATGACCGACGGCAGGGCCAGTGATGTGAATGTGTTTATTGGAGCAGTGACAACTGCCCATGCCAGACTGATGCTGTACGATCTATTGGACAAGTTGCAGGAGCGTGTACTGTACTGTGATACTGATTCTGTCATTTTCACATCTAGACCCGGTAGGTGGATGCCGAGTCTAGGCCCATACCTAGGTGATTTGACAGACGAGCTGCGTGATGGTGATGACGGGGAGGATGATTTTATTACTGAGTTTTTCTCAGGTGGACCCAAATGCTAGGCTTATCATACTCAGAGAGGGAAGAGACATGTGAAATGTAAAGGGGTAACTCTGAATTCAGCTAACGCATCTGTTGTGACTCAGGAGTCTCTAGCAGGGCTTGTTAAATCATTTGTGGCTGATCAGCAATCAGACAAACACATCATCACAGAGACTGACACCATCAGACGTGATAAGAGAAAGTTCCATTTACAGAATGTCAGTGTCTCAAAGAAAGAGACAGGGCCCCTAGAACCTTCCCGGTTCTAGGGGCGCTTATCAATATAGATGCATCATCTTTGGGGAAGCTGAGCCACGTCGCAGGGTACTGGGTCTCTGAAAGCCCCACTTCATACGTGTCATCCAATTGTAGCGGTCTGGCTAAGTGTACCCTGTAACACCAAATCTTATTGTTGGGATATAATTTTGTCGATGCATTACTTGGGAGTGTTACATGGAAGCTCGCAGTCCGACGCTTCTCCATGTTGATACTCTACTGTTTACAAATGTTCCTTTTGATCCCTCAAGCCTCTAAATCACAGTAGGTGTTAATCCACCTCTCCCTACGTTTGATAGTTGACAGTGCTGTAGGGCGGTGGCGCAGGGGCGCTCTTGATTACGGTGTGACCATTGTCTCCTATGGTGCTTATCTCTCTCTCTCAGATGTTCTGGATATCTCCGGCTTCCACCCAGGTGTTAAATTTCTCGGGCCATCCGAGCCATTTTACTAGAAACTTCCCACGGCGCCTGGCTCTTATTTCCTTATATAGGGTTTGTCTGGATCTACAATCACAGCGGGGGTTGTCGGTCGGCGTCCGACTGTGTCGCCTATCTCAAATTTGAATGGCTGCGGGCGGATTTCATCCTTGGTCCTGTACAGCGTCTTGATCACCTCTTTCTCATTTTCTCTGGTCACAGACACTGGAGATCTTTTAATTGATCTGTGATACGCCGAGTTATATGACCTCACCAGATCGTCTATTTTATCAATATATCTTCATGAATTAACATCTGTTAAATAGCGCCACATCCGCCCTTTAAACGTTCTGTTAAACCTCTCCACGACGCTGGCTTTAGTTTCGTTATATGTAGAGAAGAGTACAATGTTGTGCTTTTTCAACAACTGTTTAAAGTGTCTGTTATGAAACTCTGTCCCATGGTCAGTCTGCAGCCTAAGCGGCACTCGTCCTTCATCCAGTATGCTCTTATATGCGCTAGCTACAGCAGACCCGCTCTTTGATGTTAGACACCGAACCCAGGCGTATTTTGAAAATACATCGATGCACATTAATAGATAGTGCACTTTATCATTTTCTGCAGCATATTCGCACATGTCCACAAGATCACACTGATGCTGGCGGTCGACCACTCCCACCAGCACTCGTCGCCTGGGGAAATTTTTCCTGCTGGGTGCGTGTAAACTGTATGCATCTTGTCCCCATAAATATTTTTTGACATCAGATAATGCAGGATTAGCCCCTACGTCTGCTCTAACTGCATTGCGCAGCTTATTAATACCTGATAGACCACCGGGGTGGGATGGATCATGATAAATTCTGTGCATCACCCCTCCATTGTGTAAAATAATGACTAGTTTCTTTTCAAAGCTCATGTTTTTTATTCACAATCATCAGCATGGTACCCAGACAGGGTTATATGATAAAACATACATACCATAATGCTTAATGAATGAATGCAGAAACGTTTAATGAAAAACATCAAAAACAGATAATGATGGAGAGCTTCACAGATATTTAATGAATACAGTGGCGTTTAATGAAAATAGATAATGATGGAAAGCTTCCCCAATATTTAATGAAAAAACACAATAACAAGAGTATTTAATGATAACAATAATTTCAGCAAAATTCTTGAAGCCCCAGACCTTTGATGCGTTTCTCTGAAGTCTTCTGGTTTTGCAGAATAACCTCAGCAGCCCCCGCGATTCTGGCATTTTCAACAACTATGCCATTCTTGCGCAGGTATGCTGAGAGAGCCGGAATGAATCGGGCCGTCCACAGTTTCTCCATAACAAAGTCGAAACAACGCTCCATGAATTCTGCAGGGAACCCGTAAAGACACTCGTGGTTTTCCTGGGACAAACAGTCAACCTCGCAGGCTTGGAACCATTTCTCCCGGTCGATCCAGCATTGAGCTATCGCTCTATACAGCAGGTGTACGACGGCTTTCTCCGTCATCTTCACAAAGGCCGTTGACTGCTCTTCATCTCGGGGACGTGCCGATGATGTTGGGTAAATCCCGCGATGCAATTCCTCCTCCTCCTCCAGAGTCATGGGCCCGTCAATCTCCATTTTTAGAAATATGAAATACAGCGTTAAACACAATTGAACACACGCACACACACACACGCACACGCATGCACACACACACGCACACAGACACACGCACACACACACCTAACCATCACACTTGACCCCCGCATAGGTCTGCAGATTCTTACCATCCTGTCTCACAGCCTCTGAGTCGCACCTTGCTCAGCAGGCGAGAGACACATTTCCTCAGGAAATTCCATGTCATCATAAAGCAAGCATCTCCTAACCTCATCAGCATCTGAGATACCCTTGTCCTCTCTGATTGCATTGTCAATCTTGGCGAACACATCTTGCAGTCCCCACCAGTCAGCCCACTGGATAAAATAGAAGTCCTTAAACCATGAGATATTGTCGCCGGACCACACCGGATAGGGGTGAATGTTCCACTCTGTATGATTACGCCGCGATACGATTTGCTCTCTGTCATCACACACTCTTATCAGAATGAAATCTGAAGTGTGCGCATCAAAACAATTGGCGAATACCCTGAATAACTGCTGACTATCAGGACTGGCCCACTGTATGACATAAGTGTCGTTCTCAGCACCTCGGTGGTTGAGATCAGTACATATCTCAGTGCGAAATATCAACCAGTCCTCTACAGCCATACTTCGTGTCCCTCCATGCCCCCACTGCTCCCCGGTACACACATTTTCCCCGAGAAACACGACCCTCCCCTCACTATATTTAAACTCGTAAACGTACCCTAACGCGCCCTCGTACAGCCATACGCGGGGACCTGCAGCATCGCCAGACAAATGTCTTCTACGGCGCTTGCGCGGTGCGTCAGGAACAGGCGCGGCACACGTACCTAGGTCACACGACGCATGTGCGTTGTCACCGTTTCCGCCGACGCGCCCACTGCCGCATCCGCCCCGGATAACGACGTCGCTAGAGAGCCCGCTGCTGCCCATGGTTGCTTGAAGTCGTACTTAGATAAAAATCATACTGAATGACCCACATACACCAACATTTATACACCATTACAGACACAGCCCACGAGTAACGTCATGACCAATAGGAAAATTGCGCCGCCCGGTGGGTGGAGAGCGTGACGCCGATTTTATGGTTTTATTATTTTTATGACTGTCATATATAATGATCATAAAAAAGTGACCCCCCCGCCTGTACCCCCCGCTCCTTGAACCATTCCTATACTACTTTTAAGGCTAGACTTAAAACCTTGGTTTTTGACAAAGCTTATAGTTAGGGATGGTTCAGGTAACCCTAATCCCTTTGTACTCTCTCCCTCTCTTTCTGTCCTCTCTCTCCTTGTACCTTCTGCAGGTGTCCCTAGTCCTGGAGCTGTATATTGCTCATGTGCAGTTACTGGCCCCACCAGCCTGCAGTGTCTATTTGTTGTTTATTGTTGCTGTTCTTTTCTCTCTCCTCTATCCACTCACCCCAACCTGTCGAGGCAGTGGCCGTCCAAACTGAGCCTGGTTTTACTGGAGGTTTCTTCCATTAAAAGGAGTTCTTCCTCTCCACTGTCGCCAAGTGCTTGCTCATAAGGGATTTGTTGGGTTTTTTCTTTTTTGTAAAGTGCCTTGAGATGATTTGTATTGTGATTTGGCACTATACAAATAAAACTGAATTGAAATGAATTGAATAGAATAATAGTAGCAAATGTTAAAAAGCATGTCTGTGTTTATTTGCCCTAGCCCTGCCATGCGACACTAAAATTTTGTATTTAGCACTTCCAAAGCATCGGTGACCTTGACTAACTAGGGTCGCTGAACACCTCTACAGAAGACACACAGAACACTGGTGCTACTGTGGTGTGTGCTACAGTACATTTAGAGATATACGTAAATTCATAGTGATCAAAAAGGATGTGCTAGTAAGTATCATATGTAGTATATAAGGTTTGTTATTGTTCCTTAAATTCTGACAGCCAGTTAAGGACTATCAAGGCTGACTGGCTCAATTACACAGACACAGACACACACACACACATATTGTAAATTAGGTTCCATATACTAAAAGATGTCAATTTTTTTAAATATGAGCCCCTGCCCCTGAGATCATCTCTGCACACTCTTGCTTATTGAGTCCCCTGTCATATCTATTTTATCCTAAGCAGTGATGAACAGAGGTTTTCCGTTTTTCTTGTTATTGAGTGTATATAACTGTGTTTAACAAGTTGGTTTAAAACGGTTATGAAACATTTTAGAATCTTGAATGAAACAGCCAAACAACTTCATAGACTTTATATGTGTGTTAGAATTTACCCAGCCTTTCTCCACTAGGTCTGTGATCATGACAATGATGCCAGTATTTTGCTCCAACACCATCTGGCAAAAGTCCTCAAAGGTGGATTGAAGGGGTCCCTGGGTCTTAAAAGCACTCACCTCCACATAGTTGACACTGATGTAGTCTATGTGTTTGGAGCCTTTCCCAGCCAGTGGATTCAGCTTCACCCTGCTGTGATCATCTGAGGAGGAAACCACATTAAATCAGTGAGTGGCTTTGTGTGACTGAAACTGTGGGAATGGTACCGTCCTTGTAATAGTATTACCTCAGTGCCCTGCCAAGGTGCATTAACCTTTGTGAATGATACTGAATTGAGTCTTTTCACTGACAGCCAAACAGTACAGTACCTGCCCTTTGCAGGTATTAAACATAAGAATGAGCTGCTTCCAGCCACATCCAACGGTTTTATGAGACACATTATAACACTAATGTAGTCAGGAAATGTTTTGTTTTGGTGGTGGTCAGTTGGTTGGTCTGTGTAACCAGTAACATGCACACAATTTTTAGGGGTCAGCGCCTGCACAAGAAAGATGCGTGTTGCACTCAAATACTGTATGTGTGCAATTACATAATTTAAAAGCTTTTAAGTACACATCGCAGGTATATAGAAACTGTACACAAAGACACATTTTTGCTATCTGAACTTAGTTTGGCAAACAAAAGCTGACACACAAAATACACAGTGTGAAACTAATTGCTATAGGAGACAGGCAGACATTTAGAAAGAGACAGCAAGAGAAAATCCCGTCAGAGCTGTGACAAGTTTAAAATTTATAGTGATTTACTTATGAGCTGAGTTTTAATTTTAGTGCTATTGCAAAAGGTCTGTTAAAGAGAGACAAAATTACAAAAATTACAATACTCCAACAGCAACCATATATATGTTCAGTATTTCACACAGCTATTCACCAACTATTCAGCAAAACACTGGCAATTACCTGGAATTTGTAGAAAATATTAACAACTGACTGAAAGACTGCTTAAAAACTGTTCAAGATTTCTTTACATATCTAACCTATTAAGACATCAAATATAAAGCTTTACCCCACAGTCACTGCATTGGTTACTTAAAAAAGGGTCAGAACTACGATGTGCTACAAATGTGTACTCACAGGCCACAATGTCAATGTATCTGTTCTTGTGCTTAGTGTCAGGATGATTGGAGTGCTCTGAAATCATCTTCATATCAGCAGTGTACCTCTGAAGCTCCTGGGGAAGAAAATATGCACACACCTCTTTGTCATTCTGATTATGTCTATAAACCTCAGTCTGATTTATGGTAAGGCTCTTGCTGGGCTTCATGGATACTAGAAATAGTTTTAGGAAAGGAAACACTTCTGAAATGAAATTTTCAGAACATTTAATCTGGATGTCTGTAATCATAAAAAAAATATGACTAATGTTTTTGGGCAAACCATGGCTTTTCATCTAATACAACCATCATATCCACATTTTAATTCGTGTCCAAGACATGTCTAAATCTAATGTACTCTACAAATGATCCCCAGATAATTAATACATTCCATTTTGGATGCTAGGAGCTTCGTTGTAACACTGATCTCAAATAAGTGCACAAGATATCTTAATCTAATGCCAAACTGCTATGGAATTCACTAAATATATTCATAGTCTTTAGAGAATGAGTAACGTTTCCTCTAGCTATGCTTTTGTACCATGTGGTGTAGTGAACATTGGAGATGCAAGAGCATGCATTTGGCAAATCATATACAGCAAGAATAGATCATAGTTATAAAAAATGTGGGTACATATCATTGTACATTTTACCTTGTCTACTCTACTGGATACATTTCACAATTCACTCTAGAGTGTGCTTTATTCATGATATATACTGTACTTTGGTATGACTTTTGCACAGTCTCTAGCATAAAAACCTCTGTACTTTTTTTTTCAGGCAATTTTACAAAATCATTCTCTTGATTTTCTTTTTTTATTCTTCCTCCTTGGCTAGAACAGGTTTTCTCTAGCTTGGCATACTAATTTATTTTCTGGACCAGTGGGCACAACACAACATATAATTGTAAAAATGACAGCTATTCTGGGCTTAGCAGCATGTGAATATATGTCAGTGTTGAGTTCCTGCCAAGCAAACAGCTGTTGGTTGCTAACTCAGCATGGTCATCGGGGGAAAAAGGTGCTGGATATGGCTCTGACCCCTCTGGCTGATTTCCTTTACAGCTTTACAGGTTGATCACCTTGTTTTAGCACCACTAAGCATACATTTGTCACACTAATTGAGAGAGGGATTTATTTTGAGTGTAGCAGGTTTCACGTTGAGCATACAGTACTGTATATTGTACTATATTTCAAATTCTGTCACTCTTAATATATTATCCTTCAAATATTTTGCTCTCTTTCTTCTAGGACTGCAGAAAGACGGGTAAAAACAAGGGACAAGGTGATGAGTGAAGATGAAAAAAGGACATTATATAGGCATTACATTATATCTGCAAGGCCACATTTGCAGAGGGAACTTTGGGTGGTGCACTGAATCATGTGAAGGTTGTACTTAACTTTCCATCACTAAACTATTCACTATTCACTATTACTATCCAGTAGACAAAGGAAAGATGACTGTGAACAACAGTTTTCCTCTGGGATGTCATGTGATATTTAGACAAAGCAGATGACATTTGCATACCTGCCTCAAATAGTCTCATACAGAAAAAATGACAAAATGGAGTATATTGTTATTTTTTAAGAACAGTGATAATGTGAAAACAAGGTAACATTGTGAAAGGGTTGTTTGCTGTTTGGATCACAATCTCAATGTTGTGTTTGTTCACTTTTACTACTGTCATGTCTTTTTCAGCCACAGCTGGGGAAAAAAGCTCAACAAAGTCACTGTCCACTCCCTGCTCAGCTCTGAACAGCAGACACAGTTACTGCATTTAACAGCTAAATACTCTTTATCTCCTCAGAAGCGAATAGAGACCAAAATATGAGCTGAAACATGGACTATGATTCCAAATGAATGTTAATGTTGTCTGACTGCTGGATGTGTCAATAAGCAACTGTTTGCTAACAAGTTAATATCAAACTGAAATCTAATGATAAATCAATGTTTTCTAGGGTCTAGGAATGTCAGCATGTTTACAATATCCTGTTTGACTTGCATTACAAGATTTTACTGCTTACCTCAAAATCTTCAGAGAATCCATGTTGGTTATTTGAGAGTTCAGAGACATGTGTGATGAACTGTCCGACTGGAATGGCTTCCATGTAGTCTGCAGTGAAGAAATGAGATCAGAGTTAAAAGAATTCTGGGAAACTAAGGCACAGATCCTCTCCTAAGTGTACAGGACAACTTTTACATTTGAATATGTGTTTGGCTATAAGTGTATGATAAGCTTGGTGCTTCTAAATGAGGGAGTGCTAGACCATCACAATTCAACTCATCCCTTACAAAACAATGTAGAGGCACTGTATGAAAAGTTATTGAAGTTATCTCACCATGCTAGATTATAACTCACAGGCTCAGTTTTACTACAGGTCTCTGAAAGTGATTGATTTTTTTAAACAGTTCTTCCAACCTAAATGGCAATTATAGATATCAAATGTTGCTTCCTTAGAATACAATCCTTCCATCTGCATACTTACTCGATCTTTGTCTTCATGGAAACAATTATAAATGCACAGTTACAATTATTGACACATCACAGTTTCCATAGTTACAGCAATAAAAAGCAATTATTGTTGTGTAATAGACCAGCATAAAAAAACAAAACAAACAAACAAAAAGAAAACAGGAATTGAACACCAGTCTGTTGTAAGAAACATTTGTTTTCTGACCCCCCCATCCACTTCAGCCTCCTTGAATTCGGACTTCAGTGTCTCTATATACTTCACTGCTCATATTAGAAGTACTAATTCTGAATTATTTTCAGCTGTATCAATGTAAACTATTGCACAATGTTAGGTCATATTAGAAGGGGGATGAAGCAGCATGTCCTCCTCCTCTCTCAGGTTGCCTGAATGACAAAACTCACTCTAAACTTTGTTTCAGCCGCATTGTTTATTACCTGCAGCTTGACGTCTGCTGTATAGCTCTTTGTTTTGGCCAACATATTCACTTGTGTTACACTAGGAGTTATAGTTTAGCATGAACATAAATGTTTTACTTTTTCGGTGTACAACATTATATTCAGTTGAGTCAAGAGTGCTAAGAGTGCCATCTAGTGCTAGTGACTACTTGACAGAATGACAGTAAATTAACACATACAAGTTGCTTTGCTCTATACCGTACTGTGCAGAAGTTTTAGGCACTTTAGATGTTTTAAATTCTTATCACACAATACCATCAGGTATCAGACTGAGCCCAGATTCATTGTGAAGCCCCCTGTGCAGAACAACAAGGCCATAAAAAACCCACTAGAGCTCATAAAGAACTGTTTTCAGAGGCAAGAAGAATCAGGAGTCATGCAGGAGATCCTCTGACCTCCAAAGAGCCCAGATCTGGGCAGTGTGGAGTCATTCTGGTATCATATGAAGAAACAGAAACAGTGGGACAGAATTTAGAATTCTAACCAAAGAGAACTGCTGCTGCTTTAAAGACAAAGGGGAGTGCTGCAAATACTGAATAGATTTAGGCTTTGTTCCAGTCACTGCATTTGATATGAAGTTAATTTATAATATATATGTCATTTATATTAAAAGCATCCCTTGTGTATTTTTAGTGCCTAAAACCTTTTTACAGTACTGTAAGTCACAGGACAAGCTTGAGAACTAAAAACATAGGACTTATAGTCCTGAAAATATTGTAAATATTGTTCTATTTCATCCTTCCTGACTATCACTGGGCGGTGCTGCAAGCACTGAATGTTCCCTTCGCACATGCTCAGTTCGAGTAATTATATCAAAAAAGTCACCTGTGACCCCGGATGACCTCCAGAGGTGCTATATATTCCGGCGTCATGCGAAGCTCTTTTCCTCTTTTAGCAGGCAAGCAATGCACTTGTTTGTATTTGTTGGTGATGGTAGCGTCAGTGCTCACTGCTCCTACTTTCTGTGTTTGACGCCTGATTTGTTTGCTGCGGTCAAAACGCTGTGGTTGCGTTTCTGTTTATCAGTACCGCGAGTATCAACTGGTGACGGCAGCATTTGCGCTCCCCTCTCCCACTTTTTGTGTTTGAAGCATGTGGAATGCAGATGCACCCATAGGGACTTCATATAAGATAAAGGAAGTAACTGGCCTTAGCTTGCTCAGTGACCACCGCCCAGAACACATAAAAGACAAAAGGGAATAACAACTCCATATATGGTAATACAATAAATTCCTTTTGGTGGAAAACTACTGGTATGGTAGGGTGGGCAACTGCTATAATAGTGTATAGTTTTCACCTATAGATTCAGATCTCTCTGCCTGCTTGTATGAGCTGATATTCCAGAGACGTCTCTGTACTTTTATAATAAACCGGTGTGCCAATTCCTAACTTCCACTCTGTCCTCTTTTATCCCGCCATTAATGAACTCGGGTGAAGGTCTCAAGGTCTGACTTTTCAACAATTATCATTTGTTCGCAGCGGTCAAAACGTCGTAGTTGTTTCTGTTTGGTAGTAACTAAGAGCACTAAGTGTTGATGTTAAACGTGAGCCCACAGGCATTAACATAACATGTGCAACAGCTGGTTTATATCCCTTCTTTTTGTCACAAACTACCTCAGGTTCTTGGTTATTACTCATGGGATCTCATACAGTTCCCTGACATAGATAAATTGTATTCAATTGTGCCATAGATAACACAGGCACCTGCAATCCTACAATGTATATCTCATGTTTCGGCAGAAAACAAATATCACATATGAAGGAGCTTGGACTACAACTGATAAAGACACACTGGAAATAACCTCAGTGTTAATCAGACACAACTGTGCAGCAGCTGTAGTAAGCCTCTCTAAGTCACAATGAGCTGTGTTTACAGAAAGGGGTTTTGTCTCACACATTGCATTAACAAAGCAACCATATCAGTCCTGGGAAGATATAGGTTCGTGGGTTAAAACAGCCCTAGAGGTTACAGAGCAGAAACCACAGTGTGATGGTAGATTATATTGCAAATCATTAACATTACACCCTGCTCCTTACATATCCAAGTACCAGTCATACGATCTGTTCATAGGTTATAGTTACAACATAAAGAAACGTTACTCCTTATGCCTCTGACGGCTGACGAGGAAGCATTACTTTCAACAGTGCCTAGCAAATTGTGGGCTTCAAGTAAATTTGATTTTGTGGAAATAAAAGGTGTGACTCCTGTTGTTGTACAGCCTAAGTCTGATCTTACAGTATACAGTAAACAGTATACACTAAGTCCTGAAGCTGTTGAAGGTATTGCTCCTGTCATTCAGTCACTAAATAGATAAAAGGTGCTATTGTGGAATATCCTCAGTCACCCTGCAACACCCCCAATTTGCCTGTAAAAACCTCAGAGCCATGAATGCAGCTGTTCACCAAGTGGCTCCTACAGTACCAAATGTAATAACACTAGTGTCTCAAATTCCAGGGGATGCTCGTTGGTATTCTGTTATTGATTTAGCGAATGCATATTTTAGCATTCCTGTTCATCCTGACTCACAGTTCTGGTTTGCATTCACTTTCAATGGTAAACGCTACACATGGACTCACATGCCACAAGGATTTTGTTCAAGTCCTACTCTGTTTACAGTGGCAGTGGCTGAAAACCTCTCGCATTGGGAGCCTCCATGTGGTAGCACACTAGTTCAGTATGTTGATGACTTATTAATATGTTCCCCAACAAAGCTAGCATGCCAAACAGACACAGTGTCTCTACTAAGTTTTCTGGCAGAAAACGGCCACAAGGTTTCAAAAGACAAATTACAACTTGTCTCACAATCTGTGCGCTATCTTGGCCATATTCTAACTCCGGAGGGTCGCGAATTGCGTCCTGAACGCATCCAGGCAATTCTGGATGTACCAAAACCGTGAAATAAAAAACAAATTATGTCATTTTTAGGATTGGCAGGCTATTGCCGTCCATGGATTCGTAACTATGCGGAGATCTCCCAACCCCTTAATGACATCACACATGGGGGAAAACATCTGGCCATGACTGACGATTTGACTTGGACTTCGACAGCAGAGACTGCTTTCACTGAACTAAAGCATGCCTTGTCAAGCACACCATGTTTGGGATTTCCAGACCACACAAAACCATTTAATTTATTTGTATCTGAACGAAATGGCTTCATGTCTGCTGTCCATATCCAACGACATGGTGACAAACAACGACCCATAGGTTATTACTCAAAATATCTTTCTGTAACAGAGAGAGGTATGGTGTCATGTTTGAGAGCAGTAGCAGCTACTACTAAAGCTGTCTTAGCTACAACAGATATTGTTGCCATGAGTCCTCTTACAGTACATGTCCCCCATGCAGTCCACTCTCTCATTCTACAAGCAAAAACAGCTCATCTTACGCCAGCTAGACAGATGCACTGGCAGAATATTTTATTGACAATGTCACATGTTACTCTCAAACGCTGCACTGTTCTTAACCGTTCAACCTTGCTCCCTACAGCTGAAGATGGAGAGCCTCATTCATGCTTAGCCTTTTAGGTGCCCCAGGACCGGATCCGGTCCCACAGTTAGTCCAAAGTATGTCCAGATATCTCACCAAAGATCGTCGGATAAATTTGAATACAGTCTAACAAATTTTATATCTAATAAAACCTTAAAGTCTCACGATTTAAATGGTATAAAGCAATTTAGGATTGAATAATCACAGTGACTACAGTTTCTTAATATTTAACAACAGTACAAATACAGTACAGTACGCTGGTTCTTACCTTTCTGTCGTGTTACTTCATACGTGTACTCAAACATCGAGTGTTGCATATCGTTTTGTTCAATAGAATCCATAGAACGAAGTGCACCCGTGTTTTAGTCCAAAAGATGTATTATTATACAGTAAATCCATAAAACCATCATCCTCCTCATGAAAAACTGTAATCCGGTTCGTTTTACAGTTGATTTCGCCATTTATTCAATAAAGTTTGACATAGCAAGCTTCTGTGAATCATATGAGGCCTCAATCAAACTTGTTTGTTACGTTTCACAGCGTAACTAACCATAAAACCAATAGAATTCACACCGTCAGAGCAAATCCCAGTCAGTGGGCATAGACTAACTTCGATTAACAGTAGAATCAGCCAGTCGCATTGTTCGTCAATGATGACTGACACATCTTGTAGCCAATGGTGAGGCCTTTTCAACAGTATAGTATGTGTTTTTCAGCCGTGTGCCGAAAAGGGGGGGGGGTACCCATTTGGTTAGAGCTCGTAGAAGCTACAGCTAATCCACGTGATGATTTATTTGACACACCTTTGGTTAATGCTGAAGCTATATTCTTTGTTGATGGGTCTTCAATGAGGAATCCAACAAATGGGTCACCATGTGTTGCTTATGCAGTCTGTACTGAATATGATATAATTGAAAGTGCTAGATTGCCTTCTCACTTATTGGCTCAGGCGGCAGAGCTGTTTGCCCTAACCAGAGCTTTCATTTTAGGAACCGGAAAACGCATCACAGTGTACACTGACTCTCAATATGCATTTAATGTTTGTCACAACTTCCATGCTTTGTGGAAAAACGGAGGTTTCCTCACTTCAACAGGCAAACCTATTGCTCACAGAATTCTCATTATTAATCTTCTAAATGCCTTATTGCTCCCTACTTCAGTAGCAGTGTGCAAATGCCAGGTATCTGGGTTAGCCCTACTGGGCTCCCAGTGCTCCCTAGATCCATATTTCCCTTCCTGGCGAAATTGACTCATGGGCCTGACCATGCGTCAAAAGGGGGGATGGTGGATATTATAAATAGATTTTGGTATGCACCAGGGTTTTCAGTGTGTGCTGAAAATTTTTGTAAAAAATGTGTGATTTGTGCTACTAACAATATAGGTAAACATTTTTTAAATAACTATGTCTGCACATCCAAAAACCAGAAGGTCCATTTGAACACTTAATGATGGACTTTATTGAACTCACTCCATGTAATGGCTACAAATATTGCTTAGTAATATTGGATATATTTTCAAAATGGATTGAGTGTTTTCCATGCAGAAATGCTACTGTTGTTTCAGTGGCAAAGGCATTACTGAAAGAAATCATTCCACAATGGGGACTCCCTTCCAAACTAAGTAGCGATAATGAATCACATTTTGTAAATAATGTGATACAAGGTCTATCAGAAAGTCTTCAGATTAATTTGAAAACACATTGTGCATACCATCCAGCTAGTGGCGGCGCAGTTGAAAGAGCTAATCAGACACTGAAAACCAAACTTACAAAATTAATGGCTGAAACACAATTGTCATGGGTAAAAGTCTTACCTTTAGCGCTAATGTTTATGAGAGGCTGCCCACATAAAACAACTGGACTCTCTCCTTATGAGATACTCACTGGACGACCCATGCGAATGACAAATACGCCTTTCCCCCAGAATATGTTAACTTTAACAGGAATGGATGATGAGATGTTACAATACTGTTGTGCACTTAACCAGACTCTCAAGCTCATTTTCCCTAAGGTAAAAGTTGCCCTTCCTGAGCCTGTGGTAGGACAACTCCATACCATCCACCCAGGAGACTGGATAGTGATTAAAGACCTTAGGAGGAAGCATGGGAACCAGCCCCGTTGGACAGGACCATACCAGGTGCTACCGACGACCCCAACGGCCGTCCGGATTGCAGAGAAGGATACGTGGATTCATGCATCCCACTGTAAACCCTTCCCACAGGGTACCACCGATGAGACGACAACGAGGAGCTGAGAAGATGCACAGACTTTGGGTGCTGTTAGCAGTTTTCATCATTGGAGTGATCACTACTGCAGCCATAATTCAGACTGCAACTCCTTCATGCTCCTGCATATATGGGTATACCGCCTATTGGAAATTTTTATCGGCTTTGTGGGAACAGAGCATTTCTTTTCCTACTGTCAGGATGGTCAGGATGTTGCTATTTTGTTAATCTTACAACTGTTAATTTAGCCTTAGTTCCTGTTAATTTAATGCATAATGCAAACCACATTGAGAAGCGAGAGATAGCAAAATTCTCAACCCTTAAAGCTTTCCATTGGCGTATTTCTTTAGGTGAAAAATGGGGAATTGGGTTGTTACCTTGGTATGGTGTAACATTTTTAGCTGATCACATTGACAATATTATCTATTCAATATCTGCATTTGCCAATGAAACTAGCCTTAACCTAAAAGGTTTTTATTTACTTCAAGCAAATGACAAATCTCATAGACTAACATTATTAAAACATGAAATGGCTTTAGACTATCTTTTAGCCAAAACTGGAGGCATGTGTTTAACTTTAAATTTGACAGGAGATGCTTGCATCGCTCTTATTCCTGACAATTCTGATAATATGACAAATGTTATAGCAACATTACAACAGATTCGGGATGCTTTTGGGCCATCCGAATCTGCTGGTTTCAGTTTTAGAAATTGGTTGTCAGATAAGTTTGGTCCTTGGGGTGCTGGAATTGTGCAAATTTTAATCCCTGTAGTGATTATGTTTGGTATACTCGTGTTTTTGTACATGTGCACTCACTTGCATGCGGGCCCTGATGTATAAATGGTTAGGAGGAGTACTTGGAGGAGAATACACTTCACTTTATGTTAACTTACCAACTGAATCAACAAATACTGCTGAAGTACAGTTGAATGATTGGGCCCCAGGAAACCTTGACAATGACCTAGATATGGAAATACCATGACTAATAATGTAACATTTTGTTTCCTCTGACTGGCAATGTCTTATAATGAATATGTTGACACTTTGTGTCAAAAGGGGGGAATGTGGGTGTTTTACACCAGGTCAAAGGGTCACTGACTTAAACCAATGTGTGGGTTTTACACCAAGTCAAAGAGTCACTTGAATTTTTACTTAACCCATTTCTGGTATGTAGTTTTGTCTGTTTTAGTGGGTTAGTGTTATAGGGTAGAGGGTTGTAAATAACTGCGAACAATTTGTTTTCTTTGATGGTAAGAAGGCTGACGATAGATACCTGAACAAACATGTAGGTCTGTTCAAGATTAGTCCACCCCTTTCTTGTCAAACATATATAAACCTGAGTACTGTAACACAAAGTCAGAGAATGCTTATATGCACATGAAATCAAACCTGAGATGATTCATCACACTTGTGTTTGTTTCTAAGAATTAGCAACTCTCAACGTACAGAAATTTTTACGACAACAACCAGGTCTAAAACCTCTTGCCCTGACAAGATGCATCAGCAATTTAGCATAGCAATTACACATGTGGTTGGTTGTTACCTGGGATGGGGATGACAGTGATTGTCTTATTGGGCACCACCCTGGGTGAATTGCTGTCTTCGACATAGAAATGGGCTGTCTGGAAACAGCACCTGACACAAAGAGAGATAGAGATTACATTAGCTAATTTATGTATAAACGAATACTCCAGATTTGTTACATTTTACAGTTGATGTTAAAGCACTTTAAAAGAATTCACAAGAAGTAGTATCACACAACCTTTGCATTCTTGTCTCCTGTATCACTCAGTCCGATTACAATCTTTATTGCTAAACTTCATTTTTCTGAAGAGAATAAATTCCAATGACACACATACAATCAGCAGCCACGAAGAAGAGTTTTTAGAGGGACTGTAATGTTTCTGGATGTTCCCTCACTGACCCCACACCTACAGTACATACAGTATGTCCAGTGGAATAAACATTTGGAATTGTCAGTTGAAGAAACTTAGTTGCCTCTCAGTTGTAATAGTTTACATCCAGTGTCCTTCCAACACATCCAACATGTTTTTAATAACTGGTAGTAACACATACTATACTGTTGAAAAGGCCTCATCATTGGCTACAAGATGTGTCAGTCATCATTGACGAACAATGCGACTGGCTGATTCTACTGTCAATCGAAGTTAGTCTATGCCCCCTGACTGGGATTTGCTCTGACGGTGTGAATTCTATTGGTTTTATGGTTAGTTACGGTGTGAAACGTAACTGGCAGTTTTATTTGCCTAAACTCAACTAAATTAATCATGGTAATAACATACAAGAAAATTAGCATTTCTAATCATTCTTGTGAGAGTTTTGTATTGACTGATGATAGGGATGTCTGGTAAGAAAACACTGGTCATTATGGAATCAATATCAATCATTAGTCATTTATACTGAAGGACATCTTGCACTAGACAACACACTAAGCATTAGTTTTTTATTAGTTTATTATTTGCAGTGGAGGAACAGGCTGAGCTTAGGTTTTAGTCTTCTGAATCCACAATCAACACCTCAGGTGGTGGTTGAAGAACCAGAACAACTGGCTGACCTTAGCCAGGATTAGAAAATGTATCATTATTCATTTAATGTTGGATCTGTTTGTTTTTTCCCCCTACTCTTAAGTAATTAATCTTTGAAAGAGGTAATTAACATTTACATGTCGGTCTGCAAAGGGAGAAAAACAGAGAGGGTGAAAGAGAGAGAGAAACAGAGAAACCAGCAATATAGAGTTCATCCTGGAAGTCAGCAGCTGACCTTCCTTCAAAGTGCAGATGGCAAGAATACAACACACATACACACGCAGAACGTGCCTCAATCCACATATGTTTGTGTGCTTCAAGCTTTCATATAGAGCAGCATTCAGCTGTAGATATCACAAGGTCTCCTTTCACGTTTTTAGTTTGTGACAGTTATAATTCATACAATAGTTTACATCAGACTTTGAAATGGAAGTCTGAATCAGGAATTAAAGGGGAAAGACATGGGAGAAGTGTCACATGTCTCTTCTGAAAAACAAATCCTGAGAGAGAACATTAAAGAGGTATAGACTAGCTATATTTATATCCTATTATATCCTATTGTCAAGCAGCTTTGAGCAAACTTATAAAGCAACTAAAATGAAATTCTCAGATGAAGATTACAAAAAAGGACTCTGTGTTTATATTATTAGAGCCACACATATTGAGAAGCAAAAAGAGATTAACTTTATTTTTACTACTTCATCAGCTTCTGGACACTGTATGCATCCATTGCACACAGCACAGTATCAGTATAGCTCTTCCATCTTGAAACTTGTATTGACAGGAAGATGAATTATGTTCAGTCTTTACACCAGAAACTTCAATTACTAGGTTTACCTGAACTATTACAAATAAATACTGTATATTGACAAAAGGGTTGTAATGATAATACATGCAACTCATTTAAAATTTCCTTATATTAGTTGGAATGTAAAATGTATTATAATGGATAAATTGTACCTACAATATCCTTTTGTTAACAGTAATACTTACATGTAGAAAACATAAATTGTACCCAAAAAGCCTGGGCATTGCACTGCAATGGTCATAAGGGTTATGTTTGTTCTGCCTTCACCTCTTCTCTGTTTATGTGCACATGTGCCTGTCAACCAAATCCCAGATGGAGAACGGTTAGGTAGGTTTAGAGTGAGTGTGTGTGCTTGCTTTTCAGGTGCTCACTGGTCGACGACGTGGAACTGGGATGTTATAAACCAACTCCACCCTTTCTAACGCTAAGGGGTTTCTTTCCAGTTTCTACAGCCAGTGGCCAGCATGTGTATACTCTGTAAATAGTTACTGGGGTTACAACTGTAATATGCCATAGGGGTGGGATTAGCCTTTTTCGTTTGATATTCTTTTCTACTGTTTTTGTCTTTAGTTACCAGATTAGTTAAGTTTAGTTCAGTTTATTTTCTTTTGGTTAGAACAATGTGTTTGTTATTTTGGCCATATCCACCCTGAACAGATGGCATTTCACATGGTTGACGTGTAAATAAAGAATGCTGAGATTGGTAATGGTTGTCCTTTCCTGGGTGCTCGAAAGAGGGGAGTTTCCTCATTCATGTTGCACCAAGGAAACCCCTAGCTCAGGCCATAACATGATTTGGGAGCTCGTCCGTTTCGTTTTTGCGTTTGATTCATTTGACAAATCCCCTCAGGTAATGTATGCTCAATTGTAATTGGCAGTATTTTTGCCCTTTTTTTATTATTTATATGGAACTGAATTGGATGAGGTTACACTAAATCCCTCTGTGGAAGGTTTGGACAAGTGTTAAAAAGCAGATTTATTACTTGCGGCTGCAAGTAAATGTGCCAGTGGAAGCTAAAAACGCTGACATGAAACAAAATATTATTGATAAACTATGGGAACAGGGTGTGCTTGTGTCTCCTGGAGTGGTGGCTGGTGACACTGTTGAATTGAAGGCGGCTCCAGCTGCTTCACCTATTTTGGAACGAATAATTTGTCCTGGCATGACTGTTGAGGAGCTTACCTCACCTATTATGATGCCCACTAATTGGATAGTTTTGATGTTTGTAGACCCACTGGGGATGGCTGTGGCTCAGGAGGTAGAGCAGGTTGACCCTAAAACAGAGGCTTGGTGGTTCAATCCTTGGCTCCACAAGTTGAAGTCCTTGGGCAAGACACTGAACCACAAGTTGCCCCAGGTGCCTGTTCCACTGGTGTGTGAGTGAATAGGTATTCACCTAATAATAGTGGGCAAATAGTAGGGAAACCAGGGATGTAAACAATGACTTGACTATTAATTAATTGTTGATAAGAATTTGCTCGAGTAAATTAATTGTCAGAGGGTTAACCCTCTGGGGTCTAAGGGGGTTTTGGGGCCCTGGACAGGTTTTGACATGCCCTGACATTTGTGCTTTTAAATATATTAATGGCTAAAGTCTGATAACACTGTAATCAGCACAAACTGGGCTACAATAATATGTGAGCAGCAAGTTTATACATGATTGTGTTTTTGAGAAAACAGGGTTTATGCATGGTTAGTGAAAAACTACAATTTTTAAGTCACTGAAATAAGACCATAAAACACAAACAGAATATTGGTTCACAAGACTTTGGAGAAATGCATCTTGTAGTGTAAAGTGTTTACTTCAAAATTATGTGAAAGTCACTCATTCACAGTAAACAATATACTGATTTAAATTTTCCAAGACACTTTTTGTTTAGAAAAGACATATGCAAGAAGGTGTGTCTGAGGATGAATAGTCGTGATTTACCTGAGAAGACAAAAGACGCACTCAACGACCAGACAAAGAACCGCATAATGAGCCTTTCAGTCAATGTGGCTGAAAGGCGATTAGTGCAACACAATACAATAAATAATACAACCCTTATGACCAGGGTCATAAAAATAACATTTAAAAAGATTACTATGTTCTGAGGCAAACTATTCTTCAGGTACAGAGGTCTCAAATAGGCTCAGATGTGTGTCATGCGTTAAATAGTCAGCCACAGAATTAGAAACCAGACCCTATCACAGAAACACAGCAATACCATTAAAGATCATTTTCATTTAGCCTAGATCACAGTGTGCTGCTGAGTTTGCCAGAAAAACAGAAACATCACTGATGCTCTTTTTAGTTATTTCATCTTCTTGGGAATTTTCATGTAACCACAGTTGATGGGAGTTTACACTGGTTTGTTTAAAATAAAGGACTAGAGTATAGCTTATGTCACACTTGTTTGTTTAAAATTAAATAAAGTAGGTTTGAGTTTAAATATAGTGTAATTCTATGGAACGAGGACACTGAAAATAAGTGTTGAATTATTTCTGCTGTAACTGTTTAACACATTTTCAGCCCAGTTTCACCAGCCAAACATTTAACCACATTATTCATGTAAAACTTGTCCATTTACTGAAAAATGGAAAATTGAAACTGAAAAATTTTAAATTGAAACACTTACTTACTTACTTTGTGTTCTCATTTCAGTTCAGTTATTGTTTCAAATCTCATTACATACAATGCCCTAACATACTGTTTGCATTTAACAACAGTATAACAATGTAAAACTTTAAAAACTTTTTAGTTTTGGTAGTAATGTATCATTCCACTGTCCTGCATTTGTAGCTACAACTACAACAATAATCAGATGAGGTCTGTTTCCTTACATCATTTACAACAAATATTAATGTGAGTTAATACACCCTAAAAACTGTTTTGCATCAACCTTTTTAAGTTATCACAATGTCTTGTGAAATTAAGTTGAAGCAAGAAAATATTTTGTGTAAAAGGAATTAGCTTTTCTGCCATAAGAAAATGCATTTTCATGTACCACTCAATTACTGGCATTATAAACAGGTTTTTAAGTTGACTACTGAAAAATACTACATTGCAAATATTAGTTTTTCCAGTTTTTATAAGAAACTTCGAAGTTGTACGTATTTAAATACTAGAATTAGTCTTAAGTAACTGTTTAAAATCAAGTTTTTTTCAAAGAGATATATATTCGTTTTTAGCTTTACAGATTTTTTTTATCTTCTAGCTTTCACAAATAAGTTAATTCACTAATATAACTGTTCAGCACTTAACAGTTACACCCAGCAGTTGTGTATTTGAACATAAGGTACTTCAGTATTAAACATAAATGAAAGCACTGAGGCCTGCACAAGTACAAGCATAATATATTTAAAACCACAGCGCCACACACAAACTAAATATACATGAAGTGGGTTTAACTTTCATTTTAAAATCACTTTGAAACATTTACAAGCATTTTGCCAAAAAAACAGTAACAAACTGCACAAATTAGCAATTATAGCAAATTTCAACAAAGGTCAATATTACCACTGTATTTCCACAGCATGTTACAAAATATAACAACGGCCTTGTAGAGAAACAGTTTCTGCACCAGAAAGACAGTATAAATAAACTAGAATCCAAAACATTCATTCAGTGTTTATTACCCTGTGGCAGCCATTCTGTAAACTGAAATATGAATATCTTTATAATTGACCTTGTTACTTTGGGTATGCTGTTTGTGTAACAGTCTTTGTCCTGACTGAACAAAACAATCTCAATATCTACCTCATGCTCAGTTTCCTTTTACATCAGTTCCTTAGCTTCTTGGATAGATTTAAAAATACAAAACATATTATGAGAACAGTATCACAATACTGTTCAACAAATAGCATCTTCATAAAATATTGTACTTTAGACTATTTATGTATTGCCTTTAAGGGATATTTTTTGAAATACCTCAAACGTGTACGTTCATTGGGATAGGATAGATTCAAAGCATATATTATGGTTAAAATGGTTCCAATCCTATTTATTAGACAGATTCCAATTTGTTCATGTCATGTTTCACACGCATTTTAACTCACACATAAAACAAATCTCTAGAACTGCCTTCTTTCACTTGCGCAACATTGACAAAATTGCCAAGGAACATCCTGTCTCAAAATGATGCAGATAAACTAGTCCATACATTTGTTACCTCAAGGCTAGATTACTGTAACTCATTACTGTCTGGATGTCCCAGTATCTCCATAAAAAGCCTCCAGTTAATCCAGAATACTGCAGCCAGAGTCCTGACAGGAACTAGCAAGAGAGTTTCCAAAAGTAGAATGGAGTATTGAATAACAGAATAACAGCAATAACAGCAAACACACTCATGTTCTCTTTGCTTTTTATTAGTGTGATTGCTGAAAGCCCAAAGACCTGCCCTTTAACCCTCAGGGTTCGACGAACATGCCAACGCGTTTTGTGGCATCTTATTCTGACAACGCCAAAACAAACTTAAATTATTCCGTCAGTTTCAGTCATACAGATATCATTCAAATCTGTAAAGGGTCTAGTTTGATTTGTATACACTCATAATAACAACAAAACGCTGTGCTTTTGTAAAGAGAAAGAAAGCAGACAGGGTGCGCTCTCTGTCGTCTCTGTGTCTGTCATCTCTCTTCACAGACACGTAAATAAAACAATCAGAATCTCAGGGAATAATTGCCTTAGTAAAAACACGACTCAGATGATGGACATTTGCATCTGCATTGTATTGTATTGCCTTGCACTAATTCCCTCTCAGCCACATTCCCGACTGAAAGGCTCATTATGCGGGTCTTTGTCTTCTCAGTTGAATCACATGATTAGCATCTTTAACTGGAAAATACTTTTAATTACCACTTACACTTGTATCAAACCCTGTGAGGTATTAAAATTACCAGCACTCAGCTCACACTTAAGCAAACAGACACTTTTCATAACTGATTCCAAACCCATGTTTCATTTCGTGTTTCAACCCATGCATCATTTCACTGATCTTTATTTTAAGGCTAGTATAGATACCAGTAAATATGATGCACAATACATCTAGAATATTTCCATTTTATATAGTGTGACCTGTCCAGGTTGTAACCCTGCCTTTTGCCCGAAGAGAGCTGGGATGGGCTCCAGCAGATTCCTGTGACCCTAAATAGGAATAAGCAGGTATAGATAATGGATGGATAGATAGAGTAGTGTGACATCTCAGGTTTAAGTACATCACTTAGTGGGCAATGCAATAAAGTGTTAAAACAAGCAGATCCTATATCTTTACTGTGTGCTAGTTCAGAGGCCTATCACTAAAATAGTAATGAACTAGAACTTACTGTAAATGGGGTAAATTTAAAGGATAACGATTGAAAGACAGTGTTAATGTATGCGTTTTTAATTATAGGCTCCTTTTCTCACCCGTTTTTCATTTGGATGTGCCAGAACTCAGAATTTGTCTTTGATAAATACCATTTCTTTTCATCTGAGTGCCTCCATTGTACCAAACTAGATAAGGATGTATTTTGCCCTATTTTATAACAAATGCCGAATCAGACATGCAACCCATTATCCACCTAACTTTCCAACCTCTCGGTAACCATCATCAAGATCAGCATGACTGGGCTGTTGTACCCACCTCCAGTCCACAAGGACAGGCAGTAGGAGGACGAAGCAAAGAAAGATCAGTGCTGAGACTACTAACAAAGGCACCAGCCACTCCACATGATCCAGCCCTACTCCAGATCTTGGCCTCATCTGGTGGGTCAGGTTAGTCAGTGAACTGGAACAGACTAGAAAAAACAAAACAAATCACACAAACAAACCAACAAAGCAAAAGCAAAAAAGGGACAGTTAAGGACGGAAATAAATGAAGTCCAACTGTCAGTATGCTAATAAATTCACTTGTTTTCCAGTGCAAGAATACACAAAATGTGTCTTGTTTCATTTCTTTTTTTCTGCCAATGATGTTGTACATAGTGTATATGTTATTAGAATCTGCATAGTGGAATTGGGACAACCTAGACTTGAGGTGATAGAGGTGCTGGTTGGTTAATGTTTCAAGATATACAGGCAAGTAATTTTTCTTACAGGGGTGGGCTTAAATGAAAAACAAGTAAATAAATGGAATGTTATGTTATTGGTATCAATAAAATTTATTTATTTATTTATAATGATTGATGTGGCACCCTTTCCAAGGCTATATCACATTTTGCAGAAATGTTGTGGAGCATAATCGCATACCCCACTTCTAATGTTGAATTATTTTGATGCAATTGAGGCTGTATCTTGGAAAGCTCTTGGAAATTGGAGCCAATTAACACTCAAGACTTAATTTTACTTTATTAATGACCCAGTTCTGGTCAAATTTAGCTACTTTCATTTCCAAGGCTTTCTCCTTGTAGATGAATGTTAGCTTATTTGCAAAGGCTGAGCATGTCTTGGTTCTACACATTTCCCAAAACATGAGATTTTTCAATTAACGTCATCTAACAATTAAAAAAAAAAACAGGAGTTGATCATTTCAGCCATTTGGTAAACCCAATTTGCTTTTAGGTCTCTAAATAACCCCCACCACATACCCAGTTGAGCTGCTGCAGCCATGATGTTGCTGCAGCTGATGCCAGACCCCATGGCCTTCAATCTGCTGTTTTGCCTGAAGTCGAATGTTACATCAGCCCAAGCACCTGCACTTCACTACAGCCGGCTTACATATCCAACTCTCCATCTCCTTTATATCTTCAAACACAAACATGCACATCTACAGTGCACAGAGAAACCCAGATATGCTGCCTGCCTCTGTTTCCTTCTCTTTTACTTCTGCTCTTCTCTCACGATTGCAGTGATCATTCAAAAATAAATAAACTCTCACCAGCAAGATAACACACACACACATACACACACACACATACATACAAAGACTAACACTCCCACTCTCATGTCATACATGCACATATAAATGGAGCAGAGGCTTTTTGTCTCCCCTGCAGACAGTCTAGCCTCCAAGTCTCATATCCTTTCACCATGTACTGTTTCCAGGTAAGGCTCTGTTTCCGGGTAAGTGAATTCACTTCCTATTGCAAGCGTGTTGTACGGTGTGTGCTGTATAGTTCGTCTACATATTAGCAACAGACTAGCTTTAGTCTGACACCTAAAAACTAACTAAACTCTCTAAATAATTTATTAACCACGACACATTCCGGTACTAGTCAAGTGCCTATCTGCTTTGATCAGTATTTATTGCTATTTCCTGACTTAGCGCTCATTAGCCTACCAGTTAGCTTAGCTAGCTAGTAGCATGGCTTTTCCCTTTCTCTCTCTCTCCTGCTCGGTGTGCCACATGTTTAGTTACTTCTCTGCCTCCTTTAGTGATGATGATACTTGTAATAAGCATAAGTTTCTGCTAGCTTTGGAGGCGAGGATCACTGATTTGGAAGCGGAACCAACTGATAATTCGTGATTCCATAGTCGGTGAAGGTAGAGACCCCAGCAACCATAGTCAAATGCATTCCTGGGGCCAGAGCGGGCAACATCTAGTCAAACGTGAAGCTGCTGACTAAGGCTAAACGTAAATCTGGAAAAACTGTTATTCACATCGGCAGCAATGACACCCAATTACAGACATCACAGAGTTATGGACGGCATCCATCCCACTTTGGATGGTGCGGCTCTCATCTCTAGAAATCGAGTTTATTAGCCACCCTAAAGTTTGACAATCCAGAGTAGGGACCAGGATGCAGAGACTCAGAGACCCACCCCAAACCCCATAGAGATTGTGTCTGCCCCTCGAACATATAAATCAAATAAATCAGAAGTTAACAGAAGAGGAGTTATTTATAAAAACCTAATAAAAATTAAGACCACTCCTCTTACTGAACAGAACAGTCAAATATGGATTATTAAATATTAGGTCTCTTTTGTCTAAATCTCTTTTAGTAAATGATTTGATAGCTGATCACCAAATTGACTTATTCTGTCTTACTGAAACCTGGCGGCAGAAGGATGAATATATCAGTCTGAATGAATCAACCCCCCTCAGTCAGAAATTGTCATGTTCCTCGAAGCACAAGTCGAGGTAGAGGAGTAGCTGCAATCTTCCACTCAAACTTATTAAACTTTCATCCTCAGACAAATTATCACTCATTTGACATCCTCACTCTTAGCCTCTCACATCCAAACTGGAAAACACAAAAACCAGTTCTACTTGTTATTGTGTATTGTCCACCTGTCCCTTACTTAGAGTTTTTAACTGAATTTCCACACTTCCTATCAGATTTAATGCTTAGTTCAGATGAAGTCATTATAGTGGGAGATTTTAACATTCATGTAGATGTTGAAAATAGTCTCAGCCCTGCATTTAATTCAATATTAGATTCAATTGGTTTCACTCAAAATGTTAATAAACCCACCCACTGTGAGTTTATTATTTATTAGGGTTAGCCTCCTGTTTTGTCTGACCATTCTTTAATAACTTTTGATTTTAAGATAATGTATCATGCAGCGTTTGGAAGAAAATTCCACTACAGTAGATGTTTATCTGACAATGCTGTTAATAAATTTAAGAAAATGATTCCATCCTTATTTACATCTATGCCATGTGCCAACACAGTGGAGGGTAGATGCCTCAGTCCTACTCCCTACCAAACTGATCATGTTGTTGACAGTGCTGTAGCTTCACTGCTTGAAACGCTTGATACTGTAGCCCCTCTAAAAAAAGAAGTTATAGTGAATAAGAGGAGATTAGCCCCATGGTACAGTTTACATATTCGTACCTTAAAGTAGGCATCACAAAGACTGGAAAGGAAGTGGCGTTTCACAAATTTAGAAGAATTTTATCTAGCCTGGAAAAACAGTCTATTAACATATAAAAAAGCTCTCCATGAAGCCAGAACTGCATACTATTCATCCATAATAGAAGAAAATAAGAACAATCCCAGGTGTCTTTTCAGCACTGTAGCCAGGCTGACAAAAAGTCACAGCTCTGTTGAGCCCAGTGTTCCCTTAGCTCTCAGCAGTGATGACTTTGAGTTTCTTCACAATTAAAATCATAACTATTAGAGATAAAATTCATCAGATGCTTCCTATAGCTGCCATAAATGAATCTTCTACTACAGTAGCTCTTGAATCATCTGTAAGACCTCAGTTATGTTTAGACTGTTTCTCTCCCATAGATCTCTGTGAATTCACATCAGTAGTTGCTTCATGCAAATCATCAACGTGTCTCTTAGACCCCATCCTGACTGAATTGCTTAAAGACACCCTGCCATTAATGAACTCATCTTTATTAGACTTGGTCAATTTCTCTCTAGTTTCAGGCTATGTACGACAGGCTTTTAAGACTAATCAAACCATTACTCAAAAAGCCTAGTCTTGATCCAGGAGTCTTGACTAATTATAGACCAATATCCAACCCACCATTTATTTCTAAAATCCCAGAAAAAGCTGTTGCTAAGCAGCTATCAGATCACTTACACAGAAATTAACTATTTGAAGATTTTCAATCAGGATTTAGAGCACATAATAGTACAGAACCAGCACTGTTAAAAGTCACCAACAATCTTCTGTTAGCCTCAGATAATGGACTTGTTTCTATACTTGTCCTGCTAGCTTTTCTAAAATTATAGCTACTTTAGATGGCATAACCCTGGCTTCCAGCACTGCTGTGAAAAACCTTGGAGTTATTTTTGACCAGGACATGTCCTTTAACTCACACATAAAACAAATTTCTAGAACTGCCTACTTGAGCAACATTGCCAAAATTAGGAACATCCTGTCTCAAAATGATGCAGAAAAAATAGTTCATGCATTTGTTACCTCAAGGCTAGATTACTGCAACTCATCACTATCTGGATGTCCCAGTATCTCCATAAAAAGCCTCCAGTTAATCCAGAATGCTGCAGCCTGAGTCCTGACAGGAACTAGCAAAAGAGATCATATTTCTCCTATATTAGCTTCTCTTCATTGGCTCCCTGTATAATCCAGAATAGAATTTAAAATCCTTCTTCTCACATACAAATCCCTTCATGATCAAGCTCCTTCAGACCTTAAAGACCTATTATCCCACTAGAGCACTTCGCTCCCAGAGTGCAGGTCTACTTGTGGTTCCCAGACTTTCCAACAGTAGAATGGGAGGCAGAGCGTTTAGCTATCAAGCTCCTCTCCAGTGGAACTAGCTCCCAGTCTGGGTTCAGGAGACAGACACTCTTTGTTCTTTTAAGGCTAGACTTAAAACCTTCCGGGTTGGGTAACCCTGCACCATCCCTTAGTTATGCTGCTATAGACCTAGACTGCCTATGGACTATCGGTGCACTGAGCTCCCCTACCCTAACCCTCCCCTCCCTTCCCTTCCCCTCTCCTCCCTCCTCACATGTGTATTTCACCATTGAATGTCACTAACTTTGTGCTCTCTCTCCCTTAGTTTGTGCTCTCTCCCTCTCTCTCTGACCTCTCTCTCTGTACCTTCTGCAGGTGTCCCTAGTCCTGGAGCTGTATATTGCTGATGTGCAGTTACTGGGCCCCACCAACCTGCAGTGTCTATTTGTTGTTTATTGTTGCTGTTCTTTTCTCTCTGCTCTATCCACTCACCCCAACCGGTCGAGGCAGATGGCCGCCCAAACTGAGCCTGGTTCTGCTGGAAGTTTTTTCTTTCATTAAAGGGAGTTTTTCCTCTCCACTGTCGCCAAGTGCTTGCTCATAAGCGATTTGCCATTTGAACATCCTCTGGCTCTTAGGAACATTTGAAAACCTTACTGTGTGAATAGTTACGCTCTGTCACATCAGTGATATTCTTACAATATTTACTTGCACAAAAACACCATAGGTACTACTGCCTTACTACATCAATGTGCATAAAATCAGTAAGGGCTAGCCTGCATGATTTCAATCCATTTTAGAAATGACTGTTTTGTCAAGTGTAATCTCAGGTTAAGAGCTCCTTCAGGGGGGTCTTAGCCATAAATATTAAACTGTTGCATGAATTTCATTTTGAAGGGTTCCTTCAAACAGTCTGCCTTGTTGCATCCTTGCCTATTCAAGGTTCAATAAATGAGACATATTTTAGAGAAACAAGTTCCTATGAGGACTTTCTGAATGCCCATTGTGGACCTTCTCCAATTTATTCATTGCAATTTTATGTCAGTGTACGAAGATACTTGAAGATTGTGCAAATAGTTTGAGTACATTATAAAGTACAAACAACTTTGCCTGTGTAACTAAAGTTTATACCACCACTTATCATGGAATATTTTTATTACAAGTGATCACATTAATAAAAGGACAGTTGATCAGTTCATTCTCCACATTGTTTTACAAAAAGTATCACAGCTGATTGTTTACTTGAGACTTTAGCACATTAGTGAACTCACCAATATGGATGAAGAAAGGCCAGTGCCTCTTGTCCCACTCTGAGCTGGGTCTTGGTGTCCCTACAGGGTACTTGGAGATGGGGAATGCTGCTGATTCACTAGTTTCCTCTGTAGAGATAGTGGGGTTAGGTTGAAGTGGACTTTTGGTATACGCCTCCAGTTGGTCTTGTATACCAGGCAGTGCAACTGTTGGATATGGTGATGTCGATTCTGGTGTCTTCCTAGGAGGCTCATTCATTGCTGTGTTGTTGTCCCTTATCTCTGCTCTGTCCACAACTCGTGACCTTTTCCTCCCCTTCTTCTTATCTTTCTCTTCTTCCTCATCTTCATCCCTATCTTCTCCTTCCCTTTTACCATCCTCTACTTGACTCTTTCTGTTCTCTCCATCCTCATCCCCAGCTTCATAGTTATCTTTGACAGCAGAGGCAGATATCGTGGCATCTTTGGTGGGCTCAGTGGGTTCGCTGGCCTGGCCTGCAGATGTGGGATTTCGGGTTGGCGCTCTGCTTGGCCACACAGAACTGGGGAAGGAGGCAATGACACCGCCACTAAAACCCAGCCCAGCTAGTAAAGTGCTGGTTACCACTGACGCCACTGTTGCCTGACTACCACTAGAGGACGGGCCAATGCCTGTTGCCATAGAGACAAAGGAGAAGGGGATGCCTGAGGAGGTCCAGGTAGATGAGCCAGAGGAGATGGGAGCCATATCGGCTGAAGAGGCTGGAGAGACTGTTGGCTAAAATAGAAACAATTTATTGATTAGAATTTCGTCCTCAGTCAACTTTGACATTAATGTCTTAAGTTTAGCCCCTTGAGGTTTATGTAAGGATTCAGTCTCAGAGTGACTTGCTTTACATACATACAATTTATATAGAAACTGCTCAAAATTCATGGACTGACACCATTAAACTGATGAGATACAGAAACTACATTTGGCTATTAACAGACTACAGTCTTAAGGATAGTCATATAAATATTGGTTCCAAAATGGTTGGGATATTGAGAATATACTCCATTATTTATAATAATTTCATAATATCTAGATTCATATCAAATGTGGGTTTAATAAATAATGTACTAATAAAGCCAAATTTGATCCATAACAGAATCCAAAATGATCCCTGTGCTCATCAACCTGCTCAAAATATTAGTGGTTATGAGGTAGTATCACTAAAGGGCACATTTATCTTGCCAAAGAAAGAGATTAAGGAAATAAAAGTATGTAAAAATAAAAGATGAATTCATTTTCTGCTGTTTGTGGATAGATTTAGATAGCATTATGGTATGTAGACTACAAAGGGATTTATATTTTGATGTATTTATAAGAATGAAAAACCCCTTATCCTGTCACATGTGAATCACTACTTTCTAATCGTGACTTTAATTTCTACCAAGATATTTGTTTCGATGCAGGGAAGGATGTTGCTAATACAGATGCTGCCCCTTGCTAGATAAAAAGTGAAAGGACAATATCAAAGATTCATCTCTGAGTCCCTTACCATTCCAGTCTTGACAATCCTTGTACCCTCAAAGATCCTTGTGGTGTTTGCTTAAGCACAGGAAAGAAAAAAAAAAAAAAGGTTGTCCCTAAAGCATCCATGAATGCATTGTGAACACACTAATCACATTAATGTTTGTATTGCATATTAAAGGCAAGACACTACGTACTAACTAAAGGAATTAAGGCATGTCACTGCATTTTAGCTGCCTGATTGTGGATTATTTATTTCCATTCCAGTATGATTTTTACATTAGCCTACAGCTATTGTTTTCAGTTTATACAAATATCCTAGCTGCAAAATTACATTGTTCACAGAAATGTAAGACATCACATTGGACATGTCAAATGAGGGCTCTGTACACTACAGTACATATGTACTAATTCACATTTTGACAGTTAAGCGTGATTGACTGGATGAGATGGCAAGATCTGATAAGCCTGTGACATGTAAGTGTGTGTGAGTTTTTGTGTTACCTCTGAAAAGCATGCTCTGGCTGAAATCACTGCGCATGTCATTCATGCAGACAGCCTGGACTCGAAACAGGTACAATACATCAGGAGACACTGGAGAAATGACAGCTTCCTGGACAAACACACATACACACAAATCTGAGCTGAGTCAGGTCTTTTTGAATTTGTTTATTCAGTTACAGAACTGAATAAATATTTCTGGGGGTGGGTGGCAATGGAACAGTAATCTCTTAATTAGAAATATTAAAACCAATGTCTACCTTCCAAATTAAGGTTCATAGGAAATTAGGAAATGTCAGTGGTGTAAAGTAACTATAAATGAACTGAATTTCATTCTTTATACTTAGATAAATAGCGTGGTCAAAAATAACTATGGCCTCTTTTTTGGGCTATGCTTGAAAAAAAACATCAAGATGCCAATTTGGCTTCTTTAGTAAAAAATTCTAAATAATAAGTGTCCAGAAATACAAGACAAAAAAAGAACAATCGATACCTTGGAATTAATTTGGTGCTAATGTGAAGGTCACAAACAAAGGCCACCTTATCCCCATATTCACTATACAATATTAATTTCTTTACAGCCTTCAATACAGTTGGCTTACTTCTTTTTCTTACTGCATTTATGCCAGACCTGAAAATTTAGTACCCTATCTTTCAGATCTAAAAATTGTTCAAGTTGTTGGTTTCTTTATTTTCTAAAGCTCACTCCTAAATCAAAATCTCCCTGTCAAATGCAGAAAACAATAGGAGCTGACAGGGCTTTTTTTTAGCTTTCAATGCCATCTCAATGTCTTCTTCAGCAGCTAAAGCTGGACCATGTAAACCTACATTCCCCAGTGTGCCAATATTGGAAACCATCTGACCATGGGTTTCTGGGTTTTTGACAAATGATCCAATCTCATGAAGACTACTGTCATTGTTGGGATTGCTGTGCAAAGCAGCAATCCCAAGATATGTTCTTCGTTTTTTCTCTTTATTGTTGTTGGGATTGCTGTGCAAAGCAGCAATCCCAAGATATGTTCTTCGTTTTTTCTCTTTATTGTTGGGATTGCTGTGCAAAGCAGCAATCCCAAGATATGTTCTTCGTTTTTTCTCTTTATTATTAGTGTGAATGCTGCTTCAGCATTCACACTATTGTTATTTGTTGGGATTGCTGTGCAAAGCAGCAATTCCAAGATATGTTCTTCGTTTTTTCTCTTTATTATTCTTTTTTTTATTGTTGGGATTGCTGTGCAAAGCAGCAATCCCAAGATATGTTCTTCGTTTTTTCTCTTTATTATTTTTATTATTCCGCCGTTTTTCGGTCGCTATCTAGTCCTACACCGTTCGACGTAGAAACGTCATTCAAACACCGTCACGTGCAGCTCGATGAGGAGATGGGTGCTTCTACTTTTCTCAGCGATATCTTTCATAATTTCCGAAATATTCCAGGTTTTGTCGGATTTTTTTCCCATAGGAATGAATGGAGAGAACGTTAAAATCCCCTTTCAACTTTGTCCTCTTTGAGCTTTAACTGTGTCAGCATACTTTCAGCTAGAAACACCATTCGACCTTTAAACGGGTCAGAAGGCATTAATCTATAAGTCTTGTATACAGCTTTTTGATATCTATTACGGTTTTTCTTTAATCGCAGTTTAAGTTTTATGGTTTTTTTAGGAAATTTCTGAATTTTACATTGGTGTGTATGGGAGAGGGCTAGAGTGCGTGATGTCATCGCTAGAGTGGGAGAGGCTGTTAAGTTTAGGGAAAATTTTTCTCTCTAACTCGCTGTCACGGCCACAATTTTGACTCTTCATACACCATTTTCTCAAAAGTAGTAGAGATTTTTGTCTTCTTTCAGGCAATGCTGTTCATATTTTTATAGGACCTACGGTTTTTCCACAAGGTGGCCTAACAGACAGAGAGTGACTGCTCAATCTCTCATTCACTCCCATTCTAAAGATCTCTACAATTTTTGGAGAGAAACACAAATGAAGGCTGTTTCTAACTCGCCACCAATCCTTCATTTTTTGGAATATCTTCACAAAAAGTGGATCGGTCTCTTTGTTGAAGCCTCCTGGCACTGTTAGTGAAAGAATTATATTGATAGCACTTATAGTTTTTCTGTAATCCCCCAGTTTGTAAGGTGAAGTTTTCTCAGTTTCTCCACTCAGCGTGTGTAAAGTGCTGTCACTCCCCCTCTCACTCTGGCCTTTGATCACCATAGCAACTACTCAACACAAAGCAGCTGTTGCGCAATAGCAGCATAGCAGCTGTCTATGTTTGGTAATTAAGAATGACTGGCTGCCAAATGTCACATGCTGTTACACATGGTGACCACTGAGTACCACCCCCCCCACCCCACCCCCCACCCTCACCCTCACCCCCACTCTGGGCATAGGTCACCATAGCAACAGCTCAAAACAAAGCAATAGCAGCATAGCATCTGTCTGTGATTGGTAATTAAGAATGACTGGCTGTGTAATGTCCACTGCTTTTACACATAGGGATAACTCAATACCACCCCCCCCCACCCTCACCCTCACCCCCACTCTGGGCATAGGTCATCATAGCAACAGCATACAAGGCAATAGCAGCATATCAGCTGTCTGTGGTTGGTAATTAAGAATGACAGGCTGCCAAATGTCTACTGCTGTTACACTTGGTGACCACTCAGTACCACCCCCCCACCCTCACCCCCACTCTGGGCATAGATCACCAGAGCAACAGCTCAAAACAAAGCAATAGCAGCATAGCATCTGTCTGTGGTTGGTAATTAAGAATGACTGGCTGCCAAATGTCCACTGCTGTTACACTTGGTGACCACTCAGTACCACCCCCCTCACTCCCCACCCTCACCCCCACTCTAGGTATAGGTCACCATAGCAACAGCTTAACACAAAGCAATAGCAGCATATGAACTGTCTGTGGTTGGTAATTAGGAATGCCTAATGTCCATTGCTGTAACACTTGGTGACCACTCAGTACCACCCCCCCACCCCCACACTCACCCCCACTCTGGGCATAGGTCACCATAGCAATAGCTCAAAACAAAACAATAGCAGCTGTCTGTGGTTGGTAGTTAAGTATGACGGGCTGCCAAATGTCCACTGCTGTTACACTTGGTGACCACCCAGTACCCCCCCCACCCCCACCCCCACTCTGCGTTTAGGTCACCATAGCAACAGCTCAAGTATAAAATACAAGTCTAGTCATTAATACGTAGATATTAAATTTTTTTAAATTATAAGGAATATTCAAAATAAAGTTTAGGTTCTTGTACAAGGTCCCAAGAGTCTCCTGCAGCACCTTTTCCTTTCAAAATAAAAACCCCGAAATAGCATTTTCTCAACAGAATAGCCCTGAAACAGCAACTCAATATTAAAATGGACGTTACCTATTGGCATACAGCTTCAGGTACCAAGTGAGGCCATTTTCCATGTCAGCCATGGTTTCTGACATGGTGAGACTTTCACAATAAAAGTCTACAGTTATTTATAGTAAGATATTACAATTTCGTAAATAGTAAGGAATATTCAAAATAAAGTCCAGATTCTTGAACAAGGTCCAAAGAGTCTCCTGCAGCACTATGTCCTTTCAAAATAAAAGCCCCGAAATAGCATTTTCTCAATAAAAAAGCCCTGAAACAGCAACTGACTATTAAAACGGACGTTACCTATTGGCATACAGCTTCAAGTACCAAGTGAGGCCATTTTCCACGTCAGCCATGGTTTCTGACATGATGAGACTTTCACAATAAAAGTCTACAGTTATTTATAGGAAGATATTACATTTTTGTAAATTGTAAGGAATATTCAAAATAAAGTCCAGATTCTTGTATAAGGTCCCAAGAGTGTCCTGCAGCACTTTGCCCTTTCAAAATAAAAGCCCCGAAATAGCATTTTCTCAATAAAACAGCCCTGAAACAGCAACTAAATATTAAAACGGACGTTGGTTATTGGCATACAGCTTCGGGCACCCGGTGAGGCCATTTTCTTTGTCAGCCATGGTTTTTGACATGGTCAGGCTTTCACAATAAAAGTCTATAGTTATTTATTGGAAGATATCACATGGTTGTAAAGTATGAGAAATATTAAAAAATAAAGTCCAGATTCTTTTGTGAGTTCCCAAGAGTCTCCTGCAGCTCTTTGTCCTTTCAAAATAAAAGCCTTTTTATAGCATTTTCTCAAAATAAAATCACCCTCACTACAGTCGGTATTTCTCGATTATCGCAATCGGTCGATTCAAAACGTGCTTCGGCGACACGGTCTGCCTCGAGCTTTTCGCGGCGATCGGCAATCCCAACGCAATTTCTTCAGAAATTGCATCGTCTAGTTGTTGGGATTGCTGTGCAAAGCAGCAATCCCAAGATATGTTCTTCGTTTTTTTCTCTTTATTGTTGGGATTGCTGTGCAAAGCAGCAATCCCAAGATATGTTCTTCGTTTTTTTCTCTTTATTGTTGGGATTGCTGTGCAAAGCAGCAATCCCAAGATATGTTCTTCGTTTTTTCTCTTTATTATTGTTGGGATTGCTGTGCAAAGCAGCAATCCCAAGATATGTTCTTCGTTTTTTCTCTTTATTGTTGGGATTGCTGTGCAAAGCAGCAATCCCAAGATATGTTCTTCGTTTTTTCTCTTTATTATTTTTTTTCTTTTTCTTTTTATTCCGCCGTTTTTCGGTCGCTATCTAGTCCTACACCGTTCGACGTAGAAACGTCATTCAAACACCGTCGCGTGCAGCTCGATGAGGAGATGGGTGCTTCTACTTTTTTCAGCGATATATTTCATAATTTCCGAAATATTCCAGGTTTTGTGGGAATTTTTTCCCATAGGAATGAATGGAGAGGACGTTAAAATCCCCTTCAACTTTGTCCTCTTTGAGCCTTAACTGTGTCAGCATACTTTCAGCTAGAAACACCATTTGACCTTTAAACGGGTCAGAAGGCATTAATCTATAAGTCTTGTATACAGCTTTTTGATATCTATTACGGTTTTTCTTCAATCGCAGTTTAAGTTTTATGGTTTTTTTAGGAAATTTCTGAATTTTACATTGGTGTGTATGGGAGAGGGCTAGAGTGCGTGATGTCATCGCTAGAGTGGGAGAAGCTGTTAAGTTTAGGGAAAAATTTTCTCTCTAACTCGCTGTCACGGCCACAATTTTGACTCTTCATACACCATTTTCTCAAAAGTAGTAGAGATTTTTGTCTTCTTTCAGGCGATGCTGTTAATATTTTTATAGGACCTACGGTTTTTCCACAAGGTGGCCTAACAGACAGAGAGTGACTGCTCAACCTCTCATTCACTCCCATTCTAAAGATCTCTACAATTTTTGGAGAGAAACACAAATGAAGGCTGTTTCTAACTCGCCACCAATCCTTCATTTTTTGGAATATCTTCACAAAAAGTGGATCGGTCTCTTTGTTGAAGCCTCCTGGCACTGTTAGTGAAAGAATTATATTGATAGCACTTATAGTTTTTCTGTAATCCTCCATTTTGTAAGGTGAAGTTTTCTCAGTTCTCCACTCAGCGTGTGTAAAGTGCTGTGTCACTCCCCCTCTCACTCTGGCCTTTGATCACCATAGCAACTACTCAACACAAAGCAGCTCATTGCGCAATAGCAGCATAGCAGCTGTCTATGTTTGGTAATTAAGAATGACTGGCTGCATAATGTCACATGCTGTTACACATGGGGACAACGCAATACCACCCCCCCCACCCACCCACCCACCCCCACTCTGGGCATAGGTCACCATAGCAACAGCTCAAAACAAAGCAATAGCAGCATAGCATCTGTCTGTGGTTGGTAATTAAGAATGACTGGCTGTATAATGTCCACTGCTGTTACACATGGGGATAACTCAATACCACCCCCTCCCCACCCTCACCCTCACCCCCACTCTGGGCATAGGTGACCATAGCAAATACATACAATGCATTAGCAGCATAGCATCTGTCTGTGGTTAGTAATTAAGAATGACTGGCTGCCAAATTTCAACTGCTGTTTCACTTGGTGACCACTGAGTACCACCCCCCCCCACTCCCCACCCTCACCCCCACTCTAGGCATAGGTCAACATAGCAACAGCTGACAAAGCAATTGAAGCATAGCAAGCTGTGTGTGGTTGGTAATTAGGAATACCTGGCTGCCAAATGTCCACTGCTTTTACACTTGGTGACCACTCAGTACCACCCCCCCCCCACCCTCACCCTCACCCCCACTCTGGGCATAGGTCACCATAGCAACAGCTCAAAACAAAGCAATAGCAGCATAGCATCTGTCTGTGGTTGGTAATTAAGAATGACTGGCTGTATAATGTCCACTGCTGTCACACATGGGGATAACTCAATACCACCCCCTCCCCACCCTCACCCTCACCCCCACTCTGGGCATAGGTGACCATAGCAAATACATACAATGCATTAGCAGCACAGCATCTGTCTGTGGTTGGTAATTAAGAATGACTGGCTGCCAAATGTCCACTGCTGTTACACTTTGTGACCACCCAGTACCCCCCCCCCACCCTCACCCCCACTCTGGGCATAGGTCACCATAGCAACAGCTCAACACAAAGCAATTGAAGCATAGCAAGCTGTCTGTGGTTGGTAATTAAGAATGACGGGCTGCCAAATGTCCACTGCTGTTACACTTGGTGACCACCCAGTACCCCCCCCACCCCACCCCCACTCTGCGTTTAGGACACCATAGCAACAGCTCAAGTCTACAATACAAGTCTAGTCATTAATACGTAGATATTACATTTTTGTAAATTATAAGGAATATTCAAAATAAAGTTTAGGTTCTTGTACAAGGTCCCAAGAGTCTCCTCCAGAACCTTGTCCTTTCAAAATAAAAGCCCCGAAATAGCATTTTCTCAACAGAATAGCCCTGAAACAGCAACTCAATATTAAAATGGACGTTACCTATTGGCATACAGCTTCAGGTACCAAGTGAGGCCATTTTCCATGTCAGCCATGGTTTCTGACATGGTGAGACTTTCACAATAAAAGTCTACAGTTATTTATAGTAAGTTATTACATTTTTGTAAATAGTAAGGAATATTCAAAATAAAGTCTAGATTAATGAACAAAGTCGCCAAGAGTCTCCTGCAGCACTTTGTCCTTTCAAAATAAAAGCCCCGAAATAGCATTTTCTCAATAAAAAAGCCCTGAAACAGCAAACTCAATATTAAAATGGACGTTACCTATTGGCATACAGCTTCAGGTACCAAGTGAGGCCATTTTCTTTGTCAGCCATGGTTTCTGACATGGTGAGACTTTCACAATAAAAGTCCACAGTTATTTATAGTAAGATATTACAATTTTGTAAATAGTAAGGAATATTAAAAATAAAGTCCAGATTCTTGTACAAGGTTCCAAGAGTCTCCTGCAGCACTTTGTCCTTTCAAAATAAAAGCCCCGAAATAGCATTTTCTCAATAAAAAAGCCCTGAAACAGCAACTCAATATTAAAATGGACGTTACCTATTGGCATACAGCTTCAGGTACCAAGTGAGGCCATTTTCTTTGTCAGCCATGGTTTCTGACATTGTGAGACTTTCACAATAAAAGTCCCCAGTTATTTATAGTAAGGTATTACAATTTTGTAAATAGTAAGGAATATTAAAAATAAAGTCCAGATTCTTGTACAAGGTCCCAAGAGTCTCCTGCAGCACTTTGTCCTTTCAAAATAAAAGCCCCGAAATCGCATTTTTTCAATAAAAAAGACCTGAAACAGCAACTCAATATTAAAACGGACGTTGGTTATTGGCATAAAGCTTCAGGCACCAGGTGAGGCCATTTTCCATGTCAGCCATGGTTTCTGACATGGTGAGACTTTCACAATAAAAGTCTACAGTAATTTAGAGTAAGTTATTACATTTTTGTAAAAAGGAAGGAATATTCAAAATAAAGTCCAGATTCTTTTGTGAGTTCCCATGAGTCTCCTGCAGCTCTTTGTCCTTTCAAAATAAAAGCCTTTTTATAGCATTTTCTCAAAATAAAAGCACCCTCACTACAGTCCATATTTCTTGATTATCGCATTCGGTCGATTCAAAACGTACTTCGGCGACGCGGTCTGCCTCGAGCTTTTCGCGGCGATCGGCAATCCCAACGCAATTTCTTCAGAAATTGCATCGTCTAGTTGTTGGCAGCAATCCCAAGATATGTTCTTCGTTTTTTCTCTTTATTATTTTTTTTCTTTTTCTTTTTATTCCGCCGTTTTTCGGTCGCTATCTAGTCCTACACCGTTCGACGTAGAAACGTCATTCAAACACCGTCGCGTTCAGCTCGATGAGGAGATGGGTGCTTCTACTTTTTTCAGCGATATCTTTCATAATTTCTGAAATATTACAGGTTTTGTTGGAATTTTTTCCCATAGGAATGAATGGAGAGAATGTTAAAATCCCCTTCAACTTTGTCCTCTTTCAGCTTTAACTGTGTCAGCATACTTTCAGCTAGAAACACCATTCGACCTTTAAACGGGTCAGAAGGCATTAATCTATTAGTCTTGTATTCAGCTTTTTGATATCTGTTATGGTTTTTCTTTAATGGCACTTTAAGTTTTATGGTTTTTTTAGGAAATTTCTGAATTTTACATTGGTGTGTATGGGAGAGAGCTAGAGCGTGTGACGTCACGGCTAGAGCGGGAGAAGCTGTTAAGTTTATTGAAAACTTTTCTCTCTAACTCGCCGTCACGGCCACAATTTTGACTCTTCTCACACCATTTTCTCAAAAGTAGTAGAGATTTTTGTCCTCTTTCAGGCAATGCTTTTCTTCTTTTCATAGGACCTACGGTTTTTCCACAACGTGGCCAAATAGGCAGAGAGTGACGGCTCAATCTCTCATTCACTCCCATTCTAAAACAGCCTTAGCATTTTTGGGAAAATGCAAATGAAGGCTGTTTTTAACTCGCTACGAATCCTTCATTTTTTGG